>NC_050194.1:17133287-17315787 GCF_008315115.2 Sander lucioperca | reverse complement strand
TAAAAAAACTGCACAGTGGCTTTATAATACCACAACACACGATTGTACTCTCTGCAAAGTTACTGTGGACAATGATTGAAGGTTTAAAGAAGAATTACATCATTCATCCTATAAAGTGATCCATCAGGAATGTGTTTGCATGTATATGATTGGCCCCTATGATGAGTTTCCGGATGATGTTACATTGCTTTGCAGCAAAAGTTGAGCCAGGTTCAACTTTTTGCCAGAAAACTCTTGTTTTTTTTGTGCCGGAGCCTGTACATCAGAACCCCTGCTGAGCCAGTGCTGTGATCTCATAGAAATGAATTAAGTGACTGCCTTTTCTTTTATACACTGCTAATGTTGGGATGAACACAGACTCAAGTGTCTCATACATGTGTTGGAGCAAAAATATTTCTTGCAGGGAAAATGTATGAAGTTGCACAAACTGTAAAATGATCAAATTAAGTCCTTTTTTTTTTTTTTTTTTTTTTTTTTATATAATGAGTCTACCATAACATCAAGCTCAATATTAGATTAAAAGCACCTTGCTGCTCACACCCTTTGTACAGCCCTACGTTCACACTCGTCATTTTACATTTCCTTCAACTCCTCCAGAAACAAGACTCCGTCACCCTGGACATGGAACGAGCCAACAAGGAGATCGAGATGCTTAGGAAGCAGTACGAGGCCATCTCTCAGGAGCTGAAGGAGGCCGTGCAAGAGGCCGAGGTAGCCAAGTGCCGACGAGACTGGGCCTTTCAGGAGAGGGACAAGATAGTGGCAGAGAGGGAGAGCATACGGTAAGGAGTGTGTTCAAAAGATGTCTGTTGTGTTTATGTTGCATGTAAAGAAAGGCTTGGATGAAAATAGATTTGTTTACATTTTGTCTGACGCTGATTTTGTATGAAAATGTTTACATCTGTCAGCACGCTATGTGACAACCTGAGGCGAGAGAGGGACAGAGCTGTGAGTGATCTGGCAGATGCTCTAAGGAATCTGGATGACACGAGGAAGCAGAAGAACAACGCTGCGCGGGAACTCAAAGAACTAAAGTGAGTCATTCCTCCAGACTTTTTTGTTTTTGTAACTTTTTGACAGGCTCATTTTCTGCACATTTTTTAGGTTGAATGTTATTCACTAAGTTTCTAATTGGTTCGGTCTGTGCTCCTCTTGTTTTGGTGATCCAGAATGATTTCATACCAGATCTTTTGTGCCACCCAGTGGAGGACGTATGTTACTGACTGAGCAAAATTACTTTTAAAGGTGACTGTACTAATTTAAGAGATACACATTTTATGTGTCCTGCAGAGAAAAGATGGAGGACCAGTTGGAAACGGAAGCACGGTTTCGTCACCTGATGGCTCACAGTTCACATGATTCAGCCATCGACACAGACTCAATGGAGTGGGAGACGGAAGTTGTAGAATTTGAGAAGGACAGAGTAAGAACCACTGGGAATCTTGTTATTTTCCTAACGTATATTAATTATATTAACTTTGACTGAACCACATTTTAATGTAGTATCAAACTGTAAATTAATTATGTTTTGTCTTATTCAGGACATGGATTTGAAAGCACTTGGGTTTGATATTGCTGAAGGGGTAAATGATCCTTATTTACCAGGAGATTGTGGCATATTTGTCAGTAAGGTGGATAAAGGAAGTATTGCTGAAGGAAGATTAAGGTAAATGTCTCACTGCTTTCTCAGTAATTAAAGCAAATGTTGTATGCGTTGGGTATCATTTGACATTTTTCTATATTCTTTTGGTTCTGAAAAATACAGTGTGTTTGCATAAATAAAATATTGTCTTAAGTTAAAAAAAAGTTTCCCGTTTTCAATCAAGAAATATCGGATCAAAGAAAAGAAAAAAAGCCTAAGAATCTGCAAAAAGGATTCAATGCCATGATTGATACTTGACACTTTTTGATACTTAATGCATCAGTCACATTTTGGTCGTAACTCAAGAAGCATTGAGATTCAATATCCAGTCCTACATTTTATTTGTGTCCTTATTGTCTTTTGGAGAATTTGATTCATTGTACCATCACTCTGGTTCTCTCTGTGCAGGGTAAACGATTGGTTGTTGAAAATTAATGATGTGGACCTGACCAATAAAGATAGGAAGCAGGTGATCAAAGCTGTGCTGAGCGGTGAGGGAGTGATCAATATGGTGGTTCGCAGAAGGAAGTCACTAGGAGGACGGATCATCACTCCAATCCAGATAAACCTGGCTGGACATAAAGGTCAGCGTCAAGCTCCAATTAAGAAATAAACCAAACTATTAAAATGCTGCTGTAAACAGGCAACTAATACTCAGTAGTTGTTAATCTTATTTAGTACTACAAACGGAATAATGAACTGATGATGGATAGATAGATTACATATTTTATGTTTTTTGAAAGATAGACAGTTAACATGAAATGTTATATGATTGTTTTTCTGTCTTACCTCTCAGACAGTGGCATAGGTTTGGAGAGTGGAGTGTTTGTTGCCATGTTGGCTCCGGGCAGTCCAGCTGCGAGAGACTGCTCTCTTACTATTGGAGATAGACTTTTAGCTGTGAGTATGCTGTCCAAAAACTTGTTAAGTTAAATGACACGAGATGATGCCTATTTGATGCCATGAGAAGGAAGGAACGCACTATATACCAATACTTTGAAGTGCACACAATGCACTTATCTTCATAATGTACTGTCTTGGTAGTTTGTATACAGGAAATTTATGTATTTTACCATTTTGTACTACCAGGTTTTCAAATGGATGTCAGTCAAATTAGCAACATTGAAAATTTTCATCTAGTGTCAAAATGGAAAAGGCTAAATGTTTCACCAAGATTTTTTCTTCTCCACCAACTCTACAACAACAGCACACTGCACATTTACTATGCATGTTGTCATCTTCGAGAATAATTAGTGAAAGAAACAGTATGTTCACAGACACACTTGGTGAACTTTGTAATTCCCACACATGTATACACATGACATGTATAGTATGTTGTCTTTGAAGGCACGTCGTGACTGCTGGAATCTTTTTGATCTTGTCCACTACAGATCAATGGCATTGCACTCGATAACACGTCGCTCTCTGAATGCGAGTCTCTACTGAGGAGCTGCCGTGATTCTCTCAGCATCTCCCTCATGAAGGTGAAGTCCTCGGACCTACACACCCACACTTGTATGCTTTAATATCTTGTTGTTTAAAAAAATAAGTATAGTGAAATAAGTTTTTATTTACCTCCCTTCATCACCAGTTCCTCCCACAGAGCTGTTCTGGCCAGAGTTTATTTGAAGGTTTGAGAGACTCAGAAAAGATCTCTCGGCTCCAGTCCTGTGAGATCCACGCCAGGAACTGCAGGAACTCCAAGCACAACTGCTCCACACAAACAGACATTTGTAGCTGTGACTTGGGCGGCAGAGGGGACGAAGTGTGTCAGGATACCGGTGACTCTATGGACTGCAGCAGCAGCAGTTCTCACTGCCACCTCAAGCCTTTTTCCAACAGCTCTCTTCACTCCCGCTCCCTTTCCACCTCCCACAGTCCCTCAGAGCCCCACCCCGACTTCTGCTACAGGAGGCAGGAGCTCCACCATCGCTCCTTCACCCCCGTCCTCTCCGACTGCAGCTCTCCTCAGACAGCTGTGGACAGAGTGCAGAGCTCATCGGCGAAGTCTGGTGGAGGCACATGGCCTAAAGTCATAGCGGGAGCTGCTGTTTCTGAGTGTGCCCAGCTCTCCATCTACAAAAAAGCCAAACAGAGGAAGTCCATCTTTGATGTGAATGCTTTCAGGAGACCTGATGCGTCCCCGAAACTGGACTACATGTCTCTTTCTCAGATGCCCAAGCACTCTCCACAGAGCTCAATATCTGAATCCGCTCAGACCCCTCCCACCCCACCAGCCAGGAGTGACTCGTTCAGGTTCAAACATCGCCAGCAGAACAGCTCGGCATCAGACTCCACTATTACCACCGGCACTCCCCCAGCATCCCCAGCCCAAGCTACAAGCCCGCAGGACGAGGGGAAGGCAGGGAACCAGCTCTATTACACTGATGCTCCACCAGGGGAGACCAAGAGCATCTTCAAGAAACCTTCTGACATGGAGGGGATTCGACACAGAGCAGAGGAGCGGCAGAAGAGGAGGTACCGTCCAAAATCTGCACCGGCACTGCGGCGAAATGTTACTCCATTACACATCCCTGTTCCCATGCAGGTACAGTAACTGAGATACAGCCTTATCTGAACTGATCTTGTTGATGTGCGTGTTTCTACATGTTATAGACAAAATTATGAATTGATTAAATACGAAAAAAAATAAATAAATCCCTCCTTGATTGCGTGTTGCAGGTACAGAGTTTCTCTAATGACGAGCACTCCCCAGAGCCGATGGACTTGTTACGCTTCTCTCCCATGCGAACCAATCGGTACAGCATGCCCTTTGCACCCCCCAGCTACAGCAGCATCACATCACGTAAGTCATCTGAACAACTTCACCTGTTCTGTTTTGCTTTTACATCCAGGAAACGCATGCTTGAATTTGTCCTTCGTTCAGGCTTCAATCGAAATTAATGGAAGACGTAGGACGGAAATATAATTTGACCGTACCTTTTTACTTCTTATCACAGTGTCTTTGTTGATTCTGATTTGATGTTTGATCTTGTTCCGTGTGTTCCTCCAGACCCAGCACAGCGAGGTTTAGCCCCGTGTCCTGCTGTGACGGCAGTGATGAGGAACCCGGTGTACACCGCCTGGAGCCATGAGATCCAGGCCAACAACTGTCCTCCAGCTCCCCGCTCAGGCATCCACCCACATTCACACACAAGGTGTAAACATCTGCCAGTTTTTTTTTTTTTTTAATTTTCCAGACTCCTTCCATTTTTCTTTGTTCACACTAATAGTTCTTTTTCACAGCAGACAGTTTTACTCATCACAGTAGGATAAGCACAAGTATTACTAATAACATTGTGACATGCCACAATATCTTCGGTGTTCTCTGTTTAATATCATTATATATTGAATATGTTTGGGTTTTGGACTGCTGGTTGGACAAAACAAGACATTTGAGGATGCCACCTTGTGATGGGCATGTTTTGCTATTCACTGACATTGTATAGATTTGAAGATGATTTGATGCTAAAAGTACTTATTAGTATTAATTAGTTGCAGCCCTATATTTTTTTGACATTCAACATTAATTTAATAATCCTGTGATGGTGCATTTTATTGAACAAAACAACCCTGCCCTAGATCTCATAAACACATGGCATGTAGCAAATTACATCTTGCTCTGGGTTGACTGATTGACCGGAGGGGGACTTACTGAGGCCTTTTTCTCCACTTTTAGCCCCCAACATCAAGGTCACCTCAGCCTGGACCTCAGCCACAAGCGCACTGGGAACTTGACTGAGAAGAGCTGCAGCCAACCACCACATAGTACCAACTCCCTGCCCTCCAGTGCCAGACTGGGTAAGTATGCAGTCCTAGTTTAGGCAAATCATAACTTGTATAATATGTCCTGTAAATTAACTCTTATATATTTTCGTGTTTTAAAGAGTCAGGTTACCGGAATGACAAATGTTCTCTTATTTTTAGTGGTGTCTAGCCATGCAGATAGTTTTGGTTGATTACTTGTGTTTGAAGATATCAGAAACGATGTCCCGGTTACTCTGGATAATACACAGACCTCGCTGTGAACTAGGGATGACTTCTTTTTTTTTAAGGAAGTAGTAAGTAACCAGGACATTATTTTCAGCACACACCTGTACTGCACGTCTATTGTAGTGGGATGATGGTAGAAATCCCAGAGATTCCCAGTGTAAGTATGTAAAAATCTGGGGGTGTGGAGTTAGAAAGACGTGAGCTTACCAGACCTCTGTAGCCCTTCCTCATCTTTGCTCGAGGCAAGCGGCTTGAGGCTATGTTAGCTGCTATTAGTATAACACACACAAGTTGCATTGTGGGTAATATAGGGGCCAGGTTTTGACAAGGAAGAAGAATACATGGAATAAAAAAGACAATCTCTGATCCTTCTAGTAACTAAATTGACAACAAGATGTATTGACTTAGGAGATGACAGTGACTGATTGGCCACATCATATATTATCATTGTAGTAATTCATCAGAGCATTCTATCGCAATGTCGGGGAAAACAAATGACCACCTTCATTAAGCAATATCCTGGGGGAAACCCTGTATCTGCATGGCTTAATAACTACATAGGCAAGTGAGAAAATTTATTTTTTGTTTTGTTTGTAATTTTCAGTGAACTGAGCCTTTTAATATGTTTCCTCTGTTTGTGGTCTTTAGGCTCCTCCAGTACTTTACAGTTTAGGGCAGAACGCATTAAGATCACTCCAATTCGTTATCCGCGCTCCACTGGATCTGACAGAGGTACAGTTGAGTTTGGCAGCTACATCATCTGATAAGGAGCATTCACAGCAGTCCGAATTCATGCCCTTCTCCTCTGCCACTTCAGGCTCCCTCTCACATTCAGAATGTAGCAGCCTGACACCTCCAATGTCCCCTGTCAACCTGGAGACGTCGTCTTTCACTAGCAGCCAGTCGCAGAGCTCCATTTCCACCCAGCCCAGGATATCAGTCAGCCCTGCTCCAGTTGGTGACAGGCGGAAGGATGGGTAGGCCAGCCCCTCGTCCGAGTCGTTATGCTGCCATCATTCAGCCGAACACGATGTGTTTTCCACCATTTGTCTGTACTTCTGTCTGCTTCGTTGTGATAAAATGCTTGTAAAGCAGTAAACAAAGCTGTGAGCCTCCATCCTCATAGCATTAGAACACTGACTACCTATCTATCATTTTATTCTCATATCTCTCCTTTCTGCTGTTCATTACAACTTGAAATCTTTCCCTCCTGCCTTGGGTGATTACTTTTCTGTCTTTCCTCTCTCCATCTCCTTCTCAGATTTGTCTCTTATAATACTTCCTCTGTCAGAATTCCATTGGCAGCAAAGCCCAAGTTCCTCTCTTTAAGAAGCTTGAGGTTTGTCCTGTGCTGCTTGTAGAACGTAAAGTATATGCACTACCTGCAAGGCTGTTAGAGCAGGGATATCAAGACCTTCTGTGTACACACTGCAGATATACAATGTAGCAGCACTGGTGCTAGATTTGTTTGAATGTTCAATAGCCCTAATAAAAAGAGCTAATGGATGTGTATCCCTTAAGTAATCATATTTACTGCGCTTGTTATTTATTCAGAATGCTGTTGAATTTTGTATGATCGCATGACTTTGTTGGTTTCTGAAATCCACTTGGCACGTCCCACACAGCTCCCATATCTTTATTTTTGAGACTTGTTTAACCTGAAGGCTTGCAATGCATCTTTGCTTTAAAGAAATCGTCAGAAGCAAATCACAGTACGGAGAGCTACATTGCATTGAAATGTCCAATTGCAGGCAACAGCTTCTTTGAATTTTGTATAGAATTATATTGAGTTTATCTCAAGTATAGTTGCATGTTGCATCCTGCCAGCAGCCTCATGGTTTCCCACAGATGTCAGAACATTACAGTTGAGCATGTTCCCCTTTTTTGTCCCTGAAGGCCATACTTGGAGGAGCCACGCAATGTGACAGTACAGAAAGGAGCAGAACCACTGGGGATCTCCATTGTGAGTGGAGAGAACGGGGGTGTATTTGTGTCCAAAGTGACAGCAGGCAGCATCGCACACCAAGCTCGTTTAGAGTACGGCGATCAACTCCTCGAGGTACAGCAGCCACCACACTTCAACAGATATCTAGCTGTTGTTTATTGTTTCTTTCTGTGTCTAATGAATCACTGTTGTTTCCAGTTTAATGGAATCAACCTTCGCAATGCCAACGAGCAGCAGGCACGGCTGGTGATCGGGCAGCAATGTGACACAGTCACTATTTTGGCTCAGTATAATCCCCACATGTTTCAGCTGGGCAACCACTCTCGTTCAGGGTAAGAAGGCGAGGGGGAAAGAACACCAATAAAAATAACTTTAAACACAGATTCATTTTGTGAATTTCAGGTCATCAAATGAACCATTCTCTCAAAAAAAAACAACCTGTCAGCACAGTACCAGTAAAGGTTGTTTCAGTATAATGTAAAAAAAAAAAGATGACTGTTATGCTACTATGCAAACTGTTAATACATGAACACATACCGCTGTGTCCACAGCAAACAAACATATTAGGAGTATGCAACCAAACGACAACATACTTCAGTGCCAAATTAACAAAACTGATATCAAGTAACACTAAACATGGAGTAAATATTCAGTGCACAGAGTATGCCACAGCTTTTGTGTCCTTATTTCAACTCCTGTCTTTTTTTACATTTACTTTATTTCCAAAACTTATACTCTTTATTTTTAAGTAATTTTACAAAGATTGGAAAAGATTTTGACTCCTCTCTTGTTGTCCTTAGTTCTCGTATGGAGTCCATCAGCAACCAGCTGACTCCCCGCGACAGCGGAGCCACCACCCCGGACAATCACTCCACCGTCGACACACTGAGTGAGCAGGACGAGGGCACCATGACGCCGCCATCCAAACAGACGACTCCTGCCACCAGCCCTCAAGACTCCTTCAGGTGGGACGGGAACATATTTCTGTTCTCAGCGATACTGCTATTTTTATGTTTGGTGTCTTTTCGTGTTTCATTTTCTGTTTGTATTTCACTTGTGACATTTTTTTCCTGTTTGTCTTGTGATAAGTGACAATTTGTTATTACTGTAGCCAACAAATAAACTTTAAAGCCATTGGTACGCATTGTGGTGGGGCTAAGGTGGAGGGACAGGCAAATTCAAAGCTTGACTGAAAGGTTTTTCTTTAGGCTTCCTGGTTCCAGCACCCGCCGGGCTGCAGAGCCTCGGCTGGTGAGGCTGAAGAGGATCCAGGTGGAGCTGGGAGTTCAGGTCTGTGGAGGAAACCTTTACGGCATCTTTGTTGAGAGTCTGGATGATGATAGCCCTGCTAAGAGTCCTGATGGCCTGCTGCCTGGAGATTTGATACTGGAGGTACCTGCAATGAAATCACTTTAATTAACTAAGAACGTCATGTGCAAAATAAAAATGACTTGGGCAGTTGGTGCCAACACATTATTAGACACAATGTGGGAATAATGACCTCTGCATGCCTTTGCACTGGTCTAGGAGTTTTCGCCTGGCTACCTACGCCACACCTTTCGAAATTTGAAACCTCACGGTCTCATTGAATGAGCATACCCCCATGTTGATTATTTGTTTGTTTTCCTGTACCACCGAGCCAATCACTTCAAAGGTAACAAAGGAAACCGTCATAATTTAATGAGAGAGTACATGAAAAAAAAAATAACAACATGCTAAATACAAATGCTATTAAAAGTGTAAACAAAGAGAAGCTCTGCTCATCCTACTGTAGTTTCATCCACTTTGTGGGTGGCTTTCTGGCATGCGACACATAGTTTAAAGTTCAAGAACTGTTCCATTTTAGCTCCATTTGTCGCAAATAGGCGAGTAAAGTACAACCCTCTATAAACGTCTGGGTTTTTTTTGTGCATTGTTTGGCTTGCTTTTACTGGAAATGATGAGTCATTCTGTGTTGGCAGCCAAGCTCCTTTTGTCAACTGTATAATTGATGTTTCCAAACAGTACAATGGCATCAGCATGAAGAACAAAACTAAAGAAGAGGCTTACCTGGAAATGTTGAAACCAGCTGAAACAATCACATTCAAGGTCCAGAACTGTGTGGACAACCTCTCTGCCATCAAAGAGTCCCGCGGAGATGGATTTTTCATAAGGTACACTCACTATTAATTAAACAATCCAAAAATATGTTGCAGTATGAGACATATCATCATAACCTTCAGTAACATGATGAATGAATGCTTTATTTCGAACATTTTAAAATAATAAAAATAATAAAAACACAAAAACAAACAAAATATTAATTTAACATGTCCGAAAAGGAATAGGAAGAAGCAAAAGCTTATTTAATCCTACCCCCTTTTCCACTACTATATAATAGTCATCATGAATAGGTAAATGTTTACATCATAAAGTATTTATATCATATTTAACACGTTATTTACAATTTCCTATAAGTATATTTACACACCATAAGGTAAAGACATTTTTCTAATGTGTATATATTGACCAAAAAAATAAATAAATAATGTAAGTAACCAACCAAATAAATAAATCTAATGGTTAAAACCCTTCCTCCTCCCTGTATTTTGTGAAAAACATATTTTTGTACCGTTTTTTAAACTGGGTTATACTGTGTACTCAATCTGTTCCACAATTTCACTCCACGTATAGAAATACAAAAAGTCTTTAACGTTGTACGAACACAAAGACGTTTCAAAAAGAACTCTCCCCTCAAGTTATATCCCCCATCTCTATTAAAAAATATGTTTTGAATATTGCCAGGGAGTATGTTGTTTATTGCTTTATACATTATTTGTGCCGTCTGGAAATGAACCAGATAAATTGAATTTCAGTGTTTTTGATTTTAGGAATAGTGAGTTTGTATGTTCTCTGTAACCGGTATTATGAATTATCCGTATTGCTCTTTTTTGCAATATTGATAGTGATGATAGTGTACTTTTATAAGTACTGCCCCAAACCTCTGCACAGTAATTTAGATATGGTAATACAAGTGAACAGTAAAGAATCTGGAGTGATTTGTGGTCCAGAATGTGTTTTGCCTTATTGAGTACGGAAATGCTTCTTGAAAGTTTGTTGTGTACATGTTTTATGTGAGATTTCCAGCTTATTTTGTCATCTTTTATTACACCAAGAAACTTATTTTCATTTACTATTTTGATGTCCACACCGTCCACCTGTATCTGTACTTGAGTACTCTTTTTACAATTACCAAATAATATGATTTTAGTTTTACTGAAGTTTAATGATATGGTTTGTTTTCGTCAAACCACCTTTTTAATTTGCACATTTCTAAAGTAATAATATCCAGTTGTTCCTTTAAATTTCCCCCAGAACAAAAAAATTATTTGTGTCATCTGCCAATAGTACTAATTTTAATATTTTTGATACCTTGCAAATATCATTTATATAAAGAAGAAACTGTTTTGGACCCAATACTGACCCCTGGGGGATGCCACAAGCAATGTCCAAGCATGGCGATGAATAGTCTCCCAAATTCACATATTGTTTCCTGTCTCTTAAGTAAGCTTTCACCCAGTGCAATACTACCCCCCTGATCCCAAACCTTTCCAGTTTGTTGGTTAATATGTTATGATTTATTGTGTCAAAGGCTTTTTTAAGATCTATGAAGACTCCAGTTGCATATTGTTTATTGTCTATTGCATTTGTAATCTCCTCAATTGAATCAATTATTGCCAGTGATGTTGAGCAGTTTGATCTGAAGCCATTATAACTGTCCAAAAGTTCAAAATGATAGATTACAGATGAACTTTAGCAATGTCGAAGAGGCCTAACCAAACAGACACAAAGGAATTCTCATACCACGTTTTGGTGATTTGTGTTTTTGGTTGAGACTGAATTAAATCTGAATCTATGAAAGGGTTGAATCTTAAGCACATAATCTATTTTATAGGCTCTTTAATGTTCATAACCTTCTGTGAAATTGTCTCCCAATCTGTTATGTCCTTGTTTAGAGGTCAGAGGAATGTATTCATCATAACTGCTTCATTGTTCATTTCTTGTCAGAGCACTTTATGAAAGGGTGGCAGAGGTAGAGCAGGAACTGAGCTTTAAGAAAGATGACATCCTGTATGTTGAAGATACGCTACCAAATGGCAATTTTGGCTACTGGATGGCCTGGCAACTCAACGAGAATGCACAGAAGCTAGAAAAGGGGCAGATTCCAAGTAAATACATGTAAGTCCAGCCTATAGTTTACTCTACTTTTACACATTATCAAGCGTTGTTAAAGAACAGAAGTGTGATTACAGTTGAATATGCTGATATATCTCCCTAAGGATGGACCAGGAGTTCTACAGGAGACACGGCATGGCCGATATGAAAGACGATAACAGCACTAGCAAGACTCTGTCGGCCGCTGCACGGAGATCCTTTTTCCGCCGGAGGCTGAAGCACAAACGCAGCGGTTCCAAAGACGGGAAGGATCTGATGGCTCTGGACCACATAAGCATAGATTCTTTACCCATCACAGAAGGTGAGGTATCATCTACTGAAGCAGCTTCATCAGAAAGGCACAAGGAAAGCATCGTAATGATTTGATGAGAATAGTGGGTCCTAGAGTGACCTTTTTTCACAGTAGTAGAGGAAGAAGTATTCCAGAGTGACCTTGTCACAGTAGTAGAGGAAGAAGTATTCCTGCTGTCAACATTTCTAATGTTAATAAAAGGAAAGATTTATTAGCAGAAAGGGAGCCTCCAGAGTTTTGAGAGTTTCCAAAATAACGGTATTCATTGTAAGGAACAGTCAAATCTGGTTTTGCTGTGGGTTGATGATCTTGCATCTCCAGTTTATGGCAAACATTAGATTTGCGGAAAAATAAGTAAAGAAAAGAGAATTACATATACAGCCATAAATAAATGTACTGAACGAGAGAGTCTAGAACAGGTTGTATTCATCTTCTAAAACTCTTAAGTGTCTGAACTTTTTCTCATTGAGCTGAAACGTAGCTGTTTAAATGCTCTGAGATAAATAAGGGCCAGCTGTATCTCTATGCCCTCTTGTGTATTTTGTAACCAATTGTATTTCTGTATTTCCTGCTCAGATGGTGTCAGCCTGATGTACCAGCGGGTTCAGAGGGTGGAGTGCTCTTTCCCCAGACCGGTGCTGATCTTGGGTCCATTAGTGGAGGCCAGTAAGGACATGTTGGTGAAGGAGGCTCCTGCCCAGTTCTGTCGCTGTCTGCCTGGTGAGTCTGTACACACAGAATGAGTCTATTATTTATTTATTTATTTATTTATTTATTTATTCATGAAGGATTTAACATGTGTCTATCATTGTCATACAGATTGGGGTTTCACTAAGAGCTTCTTAGTTAGAAAATTAAAGATGAAATTCATGTAACAAGTAGAGGTAACTTAATCAGTGTGAATTAAACAATTTTTCAAAATTTAATTTGTTTTGCTTCCAGAGATTATGAAGGCATCTCAGCAGGCAATAGAGCGGGGAGTAAAGGATTGTGTGTTCATCGACTACAAACGGAGGAGCGGCCATTTTGATGTGACAACTGTAGCATCAATAAAAGAGATCACCGAGAAGGTACGTAAATTCATCTCACTGTGGATCAAACTGCATACGAGATCTGTCAATATGAATCTGTGGACTAGAAGATTGATAGCAATTGTGTCTTTGTTGAGTTTTATAACTGCTAAGTTTGTGCACTGCTGTCTTTGTAACATTCATTGCAATTAGGAACTAAGTCTCTCTAGATCTAAAGGACTCGTAACAGCACATCTGTGCATCAGTATTCAGATGCAATGAATTGTCTATAATTAATGAAATATGGCTGAACTGCCAATTTGATCAAAATAAAGGATTTCTTTTAATGGTTTTTGATGATGATTTGTCCAAATTTGGAGTCAAGCAGTTATGTGTACTATTTTGTGCTTGACCTGAGTTTAATAAATAAAAAATGCGGCTTCAATGTCAACTTTATGTTGGATGTTAATTATGAATCCAAAAAACATTGCAAAGTATGAGAAACAAATATTAGTCATTTGGCATATTTTTTGCAACATGCTGCTATGAACCACCCCCCATTTCTTCTTCTTTTGCTGTCATTTTTTTCTCATAGGACTGTCACTGTTTACTTGACATTGCCCCTCATGCCATCGAGCGTCTTCACAGCGTTCACATCTACCCAATCGTCATATTCATTCGCTACAAAAATGCCAAGCAGATAAAGTGAGTAATCCCATGACTTGAAAGGTGTTTGTTTCAGTTGCTTTCTTGTCTGAAGACATGTCAAGTGTATGTCAAGCATGCTTTGTGTTTTGGTGCCACTGCTGTTTACCAAACTTTCAGTTTGAAGTTCAGATCCTTCAACGACATGCTGAGAAAATCATTCACCCAAAGCTTTTAGTTCTGGAGGCTGTTTATGAGAATATGTTTGGAAAATGTGATTTTTAACAGACATTTAGGCCAAAAATAATGTCAAAATATGAATTATTAATGCACACATCTCCTCAACATATACTGTAGTGTCTGTAGCATCTAATTTAATTACATGTTCTTATTTTGCAGTTAACTGATCGGACATTAGGTTCATGTGTAATCAAAAATGGAACAGATACAAAGATTATTTGGCATAAATGCTGTCTTTTCCCAGTCAGGAAAATGTTTTGGTCAAGAAAAATAATAGCTCTTATCTATGTTGATGCCAGTTCGCCTTCCAGGAAATATAATTTTTGATTACTCTTATTTAATTTGCTTTCCATCGAGACAGACACTCAGGAAATTGACATCTGCAGAAGTCTTGTTGCTTTCATAATCATATTTATCCTGCAGACACAACAAAAACTAATTGATCAAGCTGATGTGATCACAGTGTCATTAGTTCAGAATCCACAGCCTGCTCTCTCCCACCACCTGCTGAGGTTTTGATAGGAGGATTGTGATATTTCAAAGATCCCTCTCCGTTTTCATTTGTAATCGCTTGGGAAGATTAAATCTGCTGAACCCTAAGCGTGGTAGGAGACGTTGGGGCAAAAAACACCAAAGACCGGTAGTTTATACACACACACACACACACACACACACACACAAAATAAGTGATAAGTAAAGGGTTCGACTCTGACCTGTGGCCCTTTGCTGCTGCTGTCATAAAATGCCGGGCTTAAAAACGGGCTTTCTTGGCCACACGTGCACACACATGCACAAATCTATGAAGTGGTGCAGCATGCTAACATGTTGGAGATTGATTCCTGCTAAGCTTTCGCTGTCATCAGCTGAGTGCCAGCTGTCCAGGGAGAGCTCGCAGGGCCTGTGGCTCCGCTTTGTGGTTTGGGCGGCTAAAACACTCGCCTGCCGCAGCCTCCACATACACACAAATGCACCTCCCACTGCCTGCCTTCTGTAGCGATTGACACAAGCTCAGGCTTTTTCATGGGTTTCTTAATCCTCTGGGAGGCATCAGCAGACCAATATGTTGGCTGCATACAGAGTGCCAGGGAGAGATGGGAGTGGGATTCCAGGTTAGTTTAGCAGCTCCCAGTGGATGAAGACTGGGGTACAAGTTGTCACTTCTTCTTCTATGACTCTGTGTGCACATATGGAGTGAACCAGTGGACTGGAAGGGTTTGCAGTAGAGAGATCTTATAAAGGCTCTGTAGTGGTTTAGACTTGCTGTAGGTAGCACCTATCTACAGTAGGTTGTATGGTTTGATGATATAAATTAGAGATTTTGCTATACCATATATATTAAAATGTCCCTTTAATACACTATGATTGTTTTAGTCCATTGTGCTCAATGTTTCAGCTTAATTATATTGTAGTTATTCTTAATAGAATTATCAGGACATGCAGCCCTTTGCTGCATGTCATCCCCTCTCTCCCTCACCCATTTCCTGTCTCTCTTCAGCTGCTCTAATAAAGGAAAACCCCTAAATAACATATATAAAAAAAGAATTAACAGGACATTTTTCTTTTATTAATTTACGTATTAAAAATCATGAAATACATTAGTATTAGTACACCAGTATTGTCACGCATATGCCGACAATGTTATCCATATCACCCCCTAGTACCTCAGTATGAAGTCATATCCTACAGATACACTTGATGCAACGCAGTTGTTGCAATGCAAATTGTACCATCCACACACACACACACACACACACACACACACACACACACACACACACACACACACACACACACACACACACACACACACACACACACACTCATCAAAAGACAGATTGGAATTTTAGGTAGGCTTGAATCCATTTAACAATCATGCAATCACAATGCCAAGACATGGAATGGGAGATGTTGTAGGAGTGAGTAGAGCAAGCCACTTTAAAGCGATTCAATAAGAACCCATGTTCAAAAATGATTTACTAGTTTTGATTAACGCAGAATCGTAACACGGTGCAATACCAGGGTCTAGAAGCAGTCAGTGTGTGAAGTGTGATTTTCAAGGATGCTGATGTTTTCTCTTCAGAGAGCAGAAGGACCCTTTGTACCTGCGGGATAAACTCTCACAGAAACATTCCAAGGAGCAGTATGAGGTAGCACAGAAAATAGAGCAGGAGTACAGCCGCTTCTTCACAGGTTGGTGGAAATTACTTATTTTCTCTCTGATGTACTAAAGATAGCATGAATACAGGAAATGCAGTAACAACAGTCATTATTTTGAGCTTATAGAGACATCCATGGTGCTCTATAAATGTACTACATCAGGTATTAAATGTGTATATGATGAACAATTTGAGTGTTATTGCAGAGCTGAACACCAGTGTGTAAATAAAAGTTCATCTTTTTAACCCTTGTATTACCGGCGCAGATCGATTTTTAAATTGTAATTTTATGAGACCTTTAAGCACTACAAATAAAAATAAAATACTTCTCCATTCTATTGCGATGGTGGCAGAAATCTCAGCAGCTGATATCTCAAAACTAAACATCAAATAAAACCAAAACTAACTGCACAGATATCAGTCCGGGTAAGTGGTATTTGGGTGAACTGGCCCTTTAAGGCAGAGTCTGTTGCATAGAAAGGGTCTCTTATACCAAAAAGAAACCAGAATACACAAATAAAATGAGCAAACCATCTAGCAAACACAGTTACAATAAGTTCCTGGTAACAAGTATGAAATTTGAATACGGCCTACTTTAACCAATGTGAGTTTCCGACAGCACTGAAGGTTATCTGAGGTTTTTGGAGCACAGTATCTCTGTGGTCTTTCGCAGATCAGACACACAGTTTTGGTATCTGGAGCAGCAGCCAGTCTGACAAACCTGACTGCCCAGCTGATTAATGACTCTATAAAAAGGAGAAGATTTATGGGGAAGGGCAATGGAAATGAACACATAACGCCGCTGATCCCCTCTAACAGAGAGAGGTGGCCGGCCAACTTCTGCACATGAGCCACGACGATGAGAACTGCAATAATCAGCAGATATAAATCTGAGTATCTGGTGGCATGAAATGAAGTTGATCACATCCCTGTAGTCCGAAAGCCTAGGACTGAAATAATTTGGCTGCACAGTCCTATTTGTCCATGAGAACATTAGTGTTATTATTATTGTGAAACTATTAGACAGTGGACAGAAAGTTGGTCAACAAGGTTTTGATGCTTGTTTCTGTTTTATATTATTGAAAATTTAATATTTTTTGTGGTTTTGACTGTTACTTGGACAATACAAGCATCATGAATATATCACATTTGGTTTTGGGAACTTGTAATGTGCATTTTTCTAGAACTGAAAAAACAAAATAAATTGATTAGGCAATCAACAGAAAATCCATCTGCAGCATACCACTGCGTATGTGGGGGAAAGCCTTTTGTGGTTTCAGAGGGAGCTGTCAGAAGTCTGATACAAATTTAAAAAATGAAAAAATCTGGGGGTAAAGGGTTTGTGAGAAGTGAGCTCCTCATTTCTGCTTGAGGCTAGCTCAAGGCTACATTAGCTGCTACTAGCATAACACCCAAATCTCTGACACAACTGTTGGGGGTTGACTTGCATTATGGTAATGTAGGCAGTAGGTACCAGGTTGTGCAAGGAAGAAGAAAGCATCAAATAAGAGAAGTCAATAAGTTATTTATTTAAAAAAAATGTTTTAACTGTTCATCGTGTCTCAATGAGACAATGCTATCAGGAGTGCTGTTCTAAATCGGTGTTGTTCTGTTTCAAACAAGAAGAAAATAATCATTTTAAGTTGAAGCCCAACATTCACAATTGTCCAACATTTGATAGACAAAGGATAAATGGATTGATCAAAAAAGACAGATGAATTGATAATGAGAATAATCACTAGTTGCAGCCCTCGATGCACATATACAGAAGCAAAGTTTCAGCCAAATCTGGCAGAAATACTTAACACTCCTCATGTGCATATCCCCCTCCCCCCCTTTGTTGCAGGCGTTGTCCAGGGAGGCAGCGTCTCCTATATTTGCACTCAGATCACGACCATCGTGGAGCAGGAACAAAATAAAGTACTGTGGATTCCAGATGGAGCACCATAGAAATTTCACCTCAACTTTCACCGCACGTCACTCCAAAACATCAAGAGAGGATATGATTTTTTTATTATGGGATACACAGTGAATCGGTACAGCTAACAGACATCATGGTTAACTCCAATGCTTTTTCACATACAGCAATATCAGCACTGATGATGATGATCATGTAATCTTCCCACTACAATAGTGATGTACTGTACTACAGATAGATTTGTTTACACTAGTATTTAATACTTGAATGTTTTATTTTCAGTAGCACTCCTTTTAATCCCACTTTGTCCAATGAATATGTCGGACCACAGGAAGTCTGCATCGATGCAAACTGAAGACTTTATTCTTAAGATAGAGTGGACCACTGTGTTCCCTTCTCTATATTTATACGTATTTTCCTGCCATTTAATTTATCTAATCAAATCAAAGATGTTGGTTATGAACTTTTGTTATACAAATGTAGTTGTCTAGTTAATAGGAAGGATGATATTTTCCAAATAATGTTCTTATTTATAGAGAAATTGGGGCAGATTTGCTTCCATTCTTCACATTATGTTGCAGTCTTCTGTTCTAGGTTGCTCTCTGATGGCACTGTTTTTTGTCATCATTTCAGTCCTCAAAAATAATATTGTGCCAAGCTAAAATATGTTTGCTAATCACTATCCATTGTTGGATTTATTAACACTACAACTTCCATTATAAATCACACAGCAGGTATTTTCTTTTCACCACAGTTTGTCTACTGGTTACTGGTATTGCCAATACTGTTCCTCTGTGTCAAGTGGATTTTTAAGAAGGGATATTTTATTTGTGGTTCACACTTTGCTGTCAACTAAATGCATTTACATGCACCTCTTGGATTTTCAGTACATCACATTGTCAATATTTCATGTTCAAGTTGGATGAAACACTTTAGGTCTTCTCCTAATGAAGTTTAATATTTCTATAAAATATTAAAAAAAAGAGTAATGGAATGCAAGTTGTCTGTGTTTGCCATTGAAAAACAGTCGGTGTTTACTCATCTGATAAATTGAATTACATCCTCAGCTTCTGATAGAAAGTTGGATCTCAACGATCAATGCACTTTTTGTCCACTAGGGAGAGTAAACCACCACTGTGTGAAATGGTAAGATGTCCTTTTATCACTTTCCATACCACATTATCATGGCTGCCTACTCTAGAGAATACTCTCAACCATTGACTTGTTTAATAACTCTCCAGTCGATATAGGTACACATTGTTTTTATTCCAAAGTCAAACAGCTGTGCTGCTCCTTTTTACTGTAAGAGCTATAATATGCTTGAAATGCTGCTGTCCTGAAGTATTAAGTTCATACTTTGAGGATTTTGTTTAACCCTTAATAGACACATATACGTTATGATAACATGTTAAGTTTAATCTCTGCTTCAACATCTTCAGAAGTTAATGTACTTTTATTGGTTGCCCAAATACTATAATTTAGAACAAGGAAACTCGTGTTTTAGCCTATATGTTTAAAAAAAAAAAAAGAGAGAAGAAAACGGACATGGCAATTGTATGGCCCAAGTAAGAGGACAGTGTCTCCACAGAACTAATAGTTTCAAAGTAAGATGGAGGTAACCACAAAGTTAAAATCATCAAAGATTGATGAAGCGGTCACTATAAATAACCAGACCTCCAGATAAGCATCGACGTCTGCTATTGATGGCTCCTCCCCCGCTACCTGTAAATCTGCGATGCCATCTCCCGACAAATGGATGTGACAAGCGGCCGTCGGAGACCGAGAAAGACTAAATCCGCTCTTCAACACAAGAACCCTCCATTTTTTTTCAAACGACATTTCCTTTAAGGATATCTATAAACTGCGAGCTTTAACGCGAGGAGCGCATTCAACAGTGCGCGGCGCGGAGCTCAAGTAGCGGACCTGCTGGGAGCTGCGCTGTTAAACAAGGTGGAGGAGTGAGTGAATCCCTCGACTGCCGAGGACGACACGTCTCTTCAACATAATAATAATAATACTTAAACAGTATTACCCATCGGGGATCAGGACAATCCTGAGTTTTTGAGCAGTTTGCAAGAAAATTTGATTTTTTTTTTTTTTTTTTTTTACGCACAGATCAAACGGGTGACGCGCAATTCCAGCCATGAACGCGCATCGCGAGGCGCACGACTGATATATTGATTACAAAGGAAGTTTTTTTATTGGTATTACTGTGCGTGTGTCTGCTGTCGCCTTAACTTTTACGTCCTTGCTTAGTGGAGCCAGATGAGAAGGCAAGGGAGCGGAAGGTGGTTGACTTAACATGGCTGAGCCGCTGGGGCATCAGGGGGCGCTGGCTGGAGCTCCCCAAAGCGTCTGAATCCCAGTCCAGTTGATTGTTTTGGGTGCTGGCAGATGACCAGAGGCCGATAATGTCGAAGAGGGAGAAATTCAACCCGGATCCGTCCATTCACATATCCAAGATGAATGTCATCATTCCGTTTACATCAGATGTGCCCTGTGACAGCAACGGCCAGCGGATGTGGTGGGCTTTCCTCGCCTCCTCCATGGTCACTTTCTTCGGTGGTCTCTTCATAATCCTCCTGTGGAGAACTCTTAAATACATGTGGACTGTGTGCTGCCACTGTAATGCCAAAAAGAAGGTACGCCCGGTCATTTCATAAACCACCACACCCCAATGAAATGATTTATTTATTACAGGGGCTTTTGTTTAGTAGTGAGCGCTGGACTTCAATGTGTTCAACCAGTTTGATTTATGAAATGTGCTCGTAATTAAATCTGGCCTCATCGACCGAGAGCTATAGTGCATGACTTGAATAATGCACTCTGCTACTTTTGGCTTAATGTCGCACACTGTAACAAATAGATACCATTACACTAAAACGATTTCACCCTACTGGTGAACGATAGTGTGTTAAGGCAGATTTTTAGTTATAAATGCAGCTGACACTTGTTGGTGGATCATTAGGCCTACGTCCATCCATTAGGTTGGTCTGAAAATGATCCAACACACAAGCCCGTTACAATTATTATAAACTACTTCTCGTCTAACTATTTATTGATATTTGAATATGTAATTGAAATCGTTGCACAAAATGGCAGATTTAAATATTACTGTAAGGATTTCGTCACGTTTTTTTTTTTTTTTTTTATCATCTCTGTTCTGTTTCATAATAATATAAATAATCATAATCCTCTTTAAAAAAACATTTTCAGATTTGGACTTGTTATGGTGTTAATGGAATATTTAAAGGGTTGACACACACACACACACACACACACACACACACACACACACACACACACACAAACATTTCCCCCTTCTAATATCTTCTTTTGTGATTAGTCATGCAGATAATTTAGTTTTCTTTGCCCAGGTTTTAGGATATTTTCCCATAGAGATTTCTGCCTCCACCCAGTACAACAGAGGTGCATTGAATATCATGAGGGCTACTGAAAACCGTTCTTGTTATTCTGGATCATCCACAGACCACCCTGTGAACATTTTGCACCATAACTACTTTTCTATTGAATAATTAATCCCAATGAAAACTGTTCAATCAGAGTAACAGAGAAACATCCTGGGAAGAGATGTTGCTGTTGAATCTTATTTCCCAATGCTGTGACCAGAACAAACCAAATCTCATTCACTACCCTTTCATTGGGGGTGAAGACACAATTTATTTTGTAATTTGAATGAACTCACACTTTTAAGATTTTAGTGCCAGAAGCAGACATTTTTAGAAACTTTAGGATTCAAAATGTTAAAAAAGTGAGTCTTGCCTTTAAGACCAATGGTACATGTAATTTAACCAGTCAATAGTCATCCATAGCATCCCATAACATCAACATAGTCTGAGGTCATTATTATTTGCTGCGTGAAACCCTCCAATGAACTGTGCAGCACCATTTGTTTGACACGTTTCCAAAAGTCAGGAATAGTTTCGCCTGTTTAGGACACACAGAGTGTGTCAGCTGTCATCCATTGTTGGAAGTCCAACAGATATTCTCTTACCAGTGATGTGTATCACACAGTGTGGAGGCTAACACTCATGCCACTGTGTAATCCCCAGAAATCATTTTCATAACATTTAAGGCAGACTGCCACTAGATTCTCTGTTTCACAATTGTTACGACACCATCTGCCCGAGGCCGGTCGCAGTCCTGCATTAGTAAAGAAATATCTTGCAGTTTTTCTGTTGTATGGAGTGTTCATCGGGCTCAAACTCTTCAAGTTCATATACCTCTTCCTATAGTAAAGGACAAAAATGGACTAGTTGATACAGGAGCCACAGATGTAGCAGTTTATCTTTTTACCTAATGTATGTATGTGCATTTATCTCTCAGACAGGCAGGGAGGACGAAGAGAAATGGCCATAGCTGCATGCAGGGTGGTGCTGACCTTTTGAAGGGAGATGTCTGTTTCATTTCCTTGCTTTGGTTGAAGCTGGTTACAATTAGGGCTGCAACTAACGACTACTTTCAGTGATTCATCTGCTGATATATTTTTGTATATTTAGTTAATCACATAGTCTTTAAGATGTCTGACCGAGAAGAGCTGCAAATCTTCACATTTGAGAATTATTCTTTGCTTGTTATGACTTAAAAGAAAGATCAGCGTTTCAGCTCTAGTTACAAAATTTAAAAGAATCCATTAGCTTGCATCCAAATCTTATTTATACATGGAACAGAAATACATCTGTGAAAATAAGATCAGGGTGAGGTTGTTGCTTTTAGAGTCCACAGTCGAACACTGTTCATGTGTGAATACAAGAGAGCAGTCAGATTTTGTTCAGATTGTGCCTAGTGAAGCTGTTGAGCTCCACCAACCTGTTGTGCTCCTCTGTGGGAGTCAGACAGAGATGGGTCAGTCTTTCACTTCCAATCTTCCCCTCTCAGCCTTTTGCTCTCATTAATTTCATAACTTCTGCCCTGTCTTCTTCTCAACCTCTTTTTCTCATCCAAGAATCAACCTTCCTCCAAAGTGTCAGAAATGTAGTGTCAGGCGCATTATGTGCCATATGAATCAGGGTTTTTGTTGCTAAGCAACTAGCAAGCAAAGGATTTCATTATAAGAGTAAATCTCTCTCTGCAGTTGTCTAGGCTGTGAGATGTGGCAGGTTGTGTTGGAGGAACACCTCCCCACTCCCTCCCGGTCTGTGCATGTCATTAGCAGCCCAAACATGGAGCTTTTAGTGCACACTGTTATCGTTCATAGATGGGAGTTGATAATCAGTTTCCTCCTTTTCTGATTTTCAGTTGGTTTTCCACCCTGCTGGGTGTTCGCTGCCCCCTGTTCTGTTCTGTTCTGTTCTGTTCTGTTCTGTTCTGGCAGCTCTTATGTCTCTGAGACTTGAGCCCAACTGTGGAGCTGCCTTCCCAGTCTGATGGTAATCGATGAAACTTGAAATAGTTTGAAAGGTTCTGATGAATGACGGCTATTATCTGTCTGGGAAGATGAATGAAACTGTGTTTATTGTAAATGGCACTGTACTCACGATGGAAGGATGACGAGCTGTGACAGCTTCTAAGTCATTTTTCAGACTCACAGTGTGCAAGTTTCATTGAAGGAAACACAGTGGACTGCTGTTCAAAAGTAGATGTGGCATTGGTCGATGTGTTGTGTGTTCAAGATATCGAGCACACATTGAAGGCCCCTCACCACCCCATATTTAGATCTTGATGAATTACCATGAAATTTTGTACAAGCATTAATGGTTCCCTCAATATGAATTCTAATAACAGTGGAGATCCCCTGACATTTTCTCTACCACACACTATGAGGTTGACATTTTTGGTTTTGAGTGAAATGTCCCGACAACTATTTGAGGGATTGCAGTGAAAGGTGCTACAGATTTTCAAGGTCCCCTAACTTTTCATAAAGGGTCATCATCAGGTCACCATTTTAATTTGTCCAATACTATGACTACATACCTGCAAAACTAACATTCCCATCAGTCTCAGCTGTACTTTGTGTATGGTGCTAATTAGCGAATGTTAGATATTGTTGATATGTTAAATATTATTAGCATGGATGTTAGCATTCGGCTCAAAGCACTGCTGTGCCTACTGTAAGTAGAGAAAGCGGCTAGACTGGCTGTAGAGTCTAAGTAGAGAATATTTATTTTGTATTAAGTTTAATTTTCTATATTTTTTTCAAATCAATATTTGTTTCATCAATTACATTAATTTACATATTTTTTTCATTATTTATGTTTATATTCATGTTATGTTGTTGATTTTTTAGCGTTTAGTTGTATGTTGTACGTGTACATTGTTTATGTGAAAGTGTCTTGTTCTGCTAGAAATACTCTTTTTCAATAATTAATAGGGGTTTCACCATTTTCCAAATCCATGATTCGAGTTGACTCTGATTTTAAGGTCACAATTTGATTAAAAAAATAAATAAATCAGCAGTTTGGCCACAATAGATGGTAAAAGGGTACTTTACAACACCAAAGTTTCTTAGAGTTTACGAGGTACACCTGAATGCACCATGAAGTCTTGTCAAAGCCCCAGCCCACACCTGGGTGTTGTTTGTTAATGAACTACTAGGGAAGGCAACATGTTGGCACACTGGGGACTTCAGGGAAGCGGAAGGATTTTCCAGTTCTGTTGTTTCTCCGACATTTCCTGCAGTGGACATGGTGTCTGGAAAAGTGCAGCTGCAGACTACCAGTAAGCTAACATTATGCTGTGTCTTTAGCTGCATGCTACCGGCCTGCCTGTGTGTTCAGACGTGCGCAAGTAGGCGAGAGTGGGAGAAAAAAAAACAAGTGGGAGATTGCTGATCCTGCTTTTGATTTCGATGATGGAAATTGATTGCTCATTTCAATTGATTTTCGATTTAGAATCAAAACTGTGACACCTGTCACTGACACCACTAATGATTACCTTTTACTGTGTGATGTCTTTACATTGTGTACATTTCTGGTTTAATACTGTTTTCTTTATGTCTAAAAAGGCATGTTATGCACTGCACATTCAGAGTGTCATGTACATCTTCTGGCAGTGACTCAGTGAGATGTGTCAGGTGCATTGGGGGTTGGTGGGGTGATTTGAGGATTCAGATGGAGAGTCACTCTCATGCTGCTTTAAAGTACCATCTGAAATATTGTAATTATGAGCTGAGTGCTTATGATCCAAAAGTAGTAATTACGAGTCAGAAAGTTGGAATAGCTGAGTGGCACTTTGCTATCTCGCTCACACACACACACACACACACACACACACACACACACACACACAATGGCAACAAGTCAAGTAGAGTGAATATTAATGCTGCACAACATAAACTACTTCAGCTATCATAGATTATTTTTAAAACTAGCATTTTTTGTTTATCTGTAGCCAGGAGCTTTAACACATTATTCTTCAATATTAACTTTGAAGAAGAAGCACTTTATTTATTTAACGTTGAGAGTCTAGACCTTCAATCTTTGGACAATAATCTCTGCAATTTAGCTTGTCAGGCTACTTCTACTCTGTAAAGAAAGCATATATATTCCTTGTAATGTCTTTTTAATTGGCTGTGTAATTTGTTAAGCAGGTATTAGCTACTCACATTGCACTATATAAGCAGCATGCTGCAGCTTGGCTGTCATTGCACCATCTGGGATCCAACAGGTCTCAGATTAACACAAATGTTAAACATCTCGACAGTGCCAGAGCCTGCTCTGTGGCTTTTTCTCAGTCAGAAAGACAAAAGATACACTTGATTATGTTGCAAGACAAGTTTTAGGAAATGTTTAAGTATGTATACATGTTATTTTAATATATGTTTGTAATAAAAGTCACACTTTTAGGAAAAAGGAAAAAATCACTCTGCTCTACTGGCTTGTGCTGACAGTCCTTAACCATTTTCACTGATTTCCATAGCCACATTTCACTGTTTTGCTGTTGCATACACTTTTCAACAATTTCAAATAGTTTGTGATAAAGTTCATCAACAGGTGAGTCATTCATTAATACCCAAGCATACTACTCGTGTCCAATTTTAGCTTCTAATTCCACATAAAGAGCGGTGGTGACCTGCTGACTAGAGGCCCAGTTTCCCTGCTCTTTGATATTTGTATTCATGTAGATAATAACAAAGTAATTGTGTTCATTCATTCAGTGAGTCATTGGTTGGAAGGGCATGGGGCAAAGTGCCAGACAATACAGGTAATACAGACATTCTTCACACAGCCAAGGGGCCATAGATCAGTTATGAGACTCGGCTATTTCAGGAAGTTTTTTTCTCCTCTGAGAATGTCTTGATTTATTATTAATGTGATCTATATTAATACATTTTTAAATAATATATTCACTTTTGCAGGAATTGTGTCACAACCCACATGTTCTATTCTAGTTTAATGTGCTCGCCGTTTGAGAAATGATCATGGTGGATCCTGAGAATAGGCTAGCTAATGCTGATCAATGACTTGTGGTGTCAGGAGGACTAGATTTAGGCGACACAGTGAAACCTATATTTGGAAGTTCAGACTATTGATCAAAGTGACAAGGAGGAGATGTGCTGCCTGAGTCGGTGTAATGACTACATCTACTCTTCTGGTGTCTGCTGCTATTAAAAATGTATCCCGTCTATTTTCACTTCATTAAAATAAAGTCCAGTGGAAGATTGTCGAACCCTCTTGATGTGTCGATAGCTAACTAAAACTACAACTTCTACAAAAGCAAATCTCACATCTGCAATAGGCTTTTATGATTATTAACTAGTATTATAAATATTATAAATACTAAATCAGCATTTTTCCTGCAGGAAGGAATTTAAATGTGAAAAATGCAGCTCTCCATCTTCACATTGAAGGTATCTTCCTGCACGTGACCTTAAGACCCTGACCCTTTTAAAAGAATAATTGGACAGAAGCATGTCATGAATCACAAATCATTGATCTTTGAACTCTACCTTTAACTGGCATTAAAAATATCATGGTCAAAGTGTTTTCAGTGTACAATTTTAGATTTGGTCATTAAAGTGCTGGGGAATAACAGTGTGATGCCAATTAAGCCTTCTTAAATTGCTTCCCTCAACACAGCCTGTGTCACTTTATTCATTAAAACAGGGAAGGAAAGTGCAGCGTCAGATTAATACTGTACATCAAGTTAAGTGTTTCATAGAGTTATGTGAGTAAGAAAGTCAGAGGACACTTCATATGAATTGTGGCGTTATTGCACAGAAAACAAAGAATCCTGCACACTGGCCATCACTTGTACTTTATTTACAACGACAACAATAAGCTCTTCAGATATAAAAAACAAACAAATACTCTGCTCTTTCAACTGTAAATATACATGATTTACCAATATTATGGAAAGTAGATTCACATCACACCATAAGGCCCTCTGGGGATTTTAAGTTGTTTTTTTTTTTTTTTCTACAAATGATTCCCCTTTTACACAATGTAGCCAATTCAGATGATAGAATAAGACACTATAGGCAATCTTTAAATGAAAAAAGCCTAATAATCAAAATATTAAAAACATTCATATTACCAAAAACAAATACTTATAAAAAAAAAAAATCAAAATGTATATATCAATGTGTCAACAGTTGAAATGTATCTGATCAAGAACACCTTAAATGTACAGAGCCCCCATCTACACCAAAATACTAAATTAATTATGAAGAGTTTCAATTATGCAATTTGATTGGTCAAATTCCATAAAGCATGTTTCTTTTTGGGTGTCTTCTGTATTCACACTTTTTTCAGTGATTTATTATTGCACTTCCATAAGTTTGTGGGACTTGCGAGAATTACAGATTCATAAACGAACAATCAAAATCAAGGCTGAGATAACTTGAGCATTAGTCCATAGGATGGGTCAAGCTCCAAAAAACACTGAATCCTACATTTATAATAATGCCAACTGGATAGTTTTTTTCATTAGAGACACCTTGCCTCTTAAAGGTGCTGCACTCAATATTTAGAACATCAATATAGCTGTAGACAGTAAATATTTGCTATGGAGTAATACGCTGAGTAGAAAATGAAGTCACACTTCCTCTGTGCGTGTTGTAATCTGAGCTTCTTTGTTTAAAAGCTGGCCTGGTCGCGCGTGCATGCGAGTGCCTAGTGGGTTGGTGTCTGATGCCAAGGGCCATGAAGAAGTGTTGGTATTTGACGAGTTGGGGATCGGTCTGTGAGAACCGTGTGGATGCGATCCCAACCCACTTTTTTATCTGAATATCGAGTACAGCCCCTTTAAATACCCTCATCTTTTAAACTCTATGCCCCAAATTATGTTGAGGTCATAATGCTTTAACCAAAGTGTCTGTTGAATGGTCGAACATCTTCAGCTTCAAGACACAGCTTCATTAGTTGTTATGGCCAGTTAACCGCTGTGAAACTAGAGGCCTATGTTCCTAACAGTTTAACACTTGCAGGCTGCTGCTGTTCTTTTTCCTTTTAGTCTCTAACCCATAGTCTGATCCATTCACCCTGATCTCCTTAAGGGGATTCAAAAGTGAGATTTAACTAAAAATTCCCCCAGAGGCTCTGTTTCATGACCAGTCTAATAACATTTTTGGACCTTGCATGGTCTCACTGGCTTGATTCACAGTGTGAAATAGCTGCTTCGAAAGTGCCTTATTACCCATTTTATTATAGCAAAACACGCTGCACTTTACACCCAAATTTAAACTAAACTGAGTGCAAAATACTGTCTGAAAACAGCTGATACCTTTCCGTTCCTGTGTCTCGTTAGCTGCTTTAGCTACTAAGTGAGCTGGACATGCTATTATAGTGTCATCAGGTCAGTGCTGCAGGGCTCTGGACAGGCATAGGAAGTGTAACATGGTCTGCTGGTGGTCATGCCTGTCTCTCACTAATGGCACTAAACGTGATTGAATTTCTTACTGCAGCCAGCTATTTCATAATAATAATGGAGACAGTTGAAATGCGTGCCGTGTGGTTGGGCACCATTATGAAACATGCTAAAACCGTTTTATACATTAAAATGTGTAAAATACGTAAGAACTATAATGCTATTTCCATTTTCTGAAACCTGATCATTGTCGCCACTATATTTCTGAGGGAAAAAATTAACTTTTTACTCCACATTTATCAGCACAGAACATTTGTTGAGCTCATCAAGATTGTTCACGCTTTCGATTAATATATTGTTATGATAATTAGTATAGTAAGACATAATAACATAACGTGTAGGGTGCCCTTAAGCCTTTATACATTCCTTTTTTGCATAGAATACTAAGCTATTAAAATAATAATTGTTGGCATGATTTTATAAATCATCTTTTAATGTAAACATACATCTGGCACAGTGAATCCTTAGGATTAACTATATCTGTTGATTGCTAACTTAGTGACTACCTTACCTATAGACCAGTAAGCCTGTCATCAGTGGGGATTTATATTTGCTAGTAATATGTTGGATTCATGTTAAATGTTAAAAAATTATCTCTGCTATAAAGGATGTGTCTGCTGTTGTTTAGCAAACATTACTCAAAGTAGTCAGGGACTATTTTCAGTGGCAGATTAATACACTTTTGGTGCTTTATAGAGTATTTACAGCTGCAAGATGCTACGGTAATGAAGGAACATGTCACCTAATGCAAGAGTGTGGCTCAATGTGTTTTTGGACAACAATGCAGGCTCTATGGCACAGAGGAATATATCAGACTTTAGCTACACAGGCAATGCTTAGAAAAATATATCACAAGACTAATGATCTAAAAACACATAAAGGAGCCATATCTTTGCACATGATGGCATGTTCCCTCATTACGATGAACATTGGCACTGCAGTTTAACTTAGTTTGATCCTATATACAACGTCCTTAAATACTCACTAGTGCGCAGACTCTGCAGTTAAAAATAGTTCCCAACAAATACACCATTTACTCCTGCTTGAGTAACGTTTGCTAAAAACGTACAATGCCCAGCTGTGTGAAGCTATGTATATATGTGTGAGCCGTTTGTACAGATTTACATCTCCAATAGGAACCAATGTGCTTGGGACTGAGAGCTGGGGAAGTCCGAATCCCAATCACAAAAATATAGAATATTGATCTCAGCTATTTTCCCACCCTTCTTCCTAAACAAGACCTGTTGTTTCATCACAACTGTGTACCACATAGTACTCCATATGTTGCAGACCATATCCATTCATTTATTCCCTAATTTCAGTGGTGCTACACCCCCTCCAGCTTTACAAAGATTTATAATGGAGTGGAAGCACAGCACATGTTGTGTGGTTGCATGCCAGGAGTTCTTTGAAGCTATAGCTGCCCTATCTCTGGGACACATAGCCCATTCTGTATTTGGAGAATGTGGCATGTTGAGCTATTGGGCATTAACACTACAACAAAAAGACTGGCGCAATAGTGTTCACACACATTAATGGAAACCATATAAGCTGTAACTTTTAACTGTGAACAGTTTTTTTCCTCCCCTAAAACTGTGTGAAGTGCATCAACTAATCCCACAGGACTAGCAGAGCTGCAGGAGAAAGGCCTCAGAGAGAGGGAGTGATGTGACACCATTAAGGTAGAGAAGAAGTAGGATGTCACAGGGTAAAGAGTCTAAGTCGTGTTAGCCTTGAGGCTGTGGGGTGTGCATCAGGGAGCATAGCCAACCTCTGCATCCTGTCTCGATTTCCTGCTCTGTGAATCATGCCGGTCCCAGCAGACAGACAGACAGACAGACAGATGGACAGACAGACAGGTTGAGAGACAGACAGGCAGGCAGGCAGCCCACTCAGTGGAGCAGAAACACCAGGAGCTCAGTGGCTGCCATGGATACACTCTTGGAGTCTCTTTGCTGCTCTCACTCTGTATGTTTACTGTATGCATGTGTGCATGCATGTGCGTGGGTTTATTTTGGAAGCCTTGAGCCTGGTCACTATAATAAGGATGATGTATTTATGTTTTTTTAAGTGGTGATTTTTAGGTATTGAGGTTGTTCATGTTGTGTTTTTGCATAGCTGTCAATCAAACACAACATTTGTATTTCTGTAGATGGTACTCCTTTATGTCAACTTAAAGCTGATCTAATCAATATTTTTGTATTAATGAAGTGACACTTTATAATATAATAGTGACAAACCCACAGTAGATTAATGCCCGACTGCAGTTCAGCTTAGCTTGAAGAGTTTAGTGTCTTTCCTCTCCTTGTTTTGGTTTCATTAACATTTTTTCCAGACGCATGCCACCATTGTTAACATAATGGAGGCATTTGGAGTTTAAAGCTGCACTAATCAATATTTTATATATGAAAATCGATTTATATTGCTAGAGTAAACAATTATTTTAAAAAAGCTCAGATAAACCCAGTATCTACCTTCCCAGTGGGCCTACCAAACAGCAGACATACAAAGTTAGTGACTTTCCGATGAATATAGTGGAGCATTTTGCAACTGAAGAGCAAGATATTTTTCTCAGAAGTTGTCGGAGACCAAAATAGAAATAAAAGATGAGTGAATACTGGACTTACATTTGTCGCGTGGCCAGAAACATGACTCCAAATTAATTCTAATGTTGCTCCATGTCTGCTAACATGTTAGCTATGAGGTGATGTAATTAATGATGCTAGCAGCTACATGCTCCTAGCAACAGTTACTGTTATAATAAATACTGAGTGCATAAACAAATTTTTGTTTATTTGGTCAGGGTGAGTCAAAACAATAACTGTTAGCTGTACTGTTGTTAGCAGCTATTTTTGGTGTTTCTGTTTTTTTTCACCGTTAATGACAGATATAATATTTCACTTGTCATACACAAACATCACATTACACTATAGAAACACTAACTTTGTAGTCAAATGCCCTCTTATGGACATTGGCTTAATTTGTTAAGAAAGAGAGACTGCTATTGCAGTGGAACACATATTTTTCCTGTGCTATAGGATTTTTCCTGCGAATGATGCACCTGAACAGGAAAAAGGCTGTTATATATTGGTTGTAGGTTGATGTACAAGGGATAGGCTATTGTATCGTAGCAATGAATGATAACAGGAAAACTGTAATTCTTTTACGAAGTGTCTATTTGCACCCCCGGTACGAATAGCCTCGGCCACACAGCTGAGCTATTCACACCCTGTGACGTAACAACAAAAACACGTTGCTCGCATGCACCGAAATCATTGCGTGACGTTCATCTTCCACGACAGCAGAAACTGGCGTATTAGGAAAGTTTTGTCTCTAAAGTTTATAACAATTGAATTTCTAGCGGGAAATGGATACTACAGTTGCGCTTTCTGTCTTCAGTGAAAGCATACAACCGTTAGTTTGTTAGTTAGACCAGTGGTTCCCAACCTTTTTTCCTTGGCGCCCCCCCTACTTATGTCTAAGAAAAGCTGAGCCCCCCCTCCCGAAACCGAAGTGGAGGTAACTCTCGAGATAGAGCCTTACTTTCTTTTTTGATAGAGAGCAGTTATCAGCACTTTTACGTTTCTCCACCATGTTTCATTCATGAAACAGTGATGCCGTGGCAGGATGATAGCAGCTAGCAGCTAGCAGTTAGCAGATAGCAGCTAGCAGCTGACCTGATGACAGCAAGGTCCCAGGTTAAGAGGTCCCGGAGGTTTGGCCTACTAAGTAGCCTGCCTACAATTTTAAGCGAGAACAAAAATATATAGTTTTTATACAGACTTTTGTATACATTATATATTCTAGTGTATTATCATAATTTGTTAAACATGTGCACATATTTTTTTTTTCAACCTCAAACCAGATAAAGACTTGCGCCCCCCCTGTGATCTTTGCTGCCCCCCTGAGGGGTCCCCGGACCCCAGGTTGGGAACCACTGAGTTAGACAAATTATGTTACAGAGTTATACAGTATGGTTGCCTAGCAACCGAGGCGTGAAGTCACCAAGTGGTAAACAGTTGTACAACATTCTGTGAGAACTGCTAGGTGAGTGGTTAGAACACTGAACTTTGGGCTGGGAGTCTGGATATATATATATATATATATATATATATATATATATATATAACTGTGTGTAAATATATGCCAAGGTACTGTAAATGAACAGGGGTGCAAATAGCATACGTTGATATTTGTACCAGACGGGGTATTAATAGAACACATTGCTGTGTGCATGTTCATTTCTAATTGCACCAGGGTATGAATAGCATACACTGCTAATTGTACCAGGGGTGCAAATAGCCTCACCCATTCTTTTATGTTCACCAAGTGTTTGTTGTACTCTGAGAGAGTTTCTATTATCATTTACTGTTAAAGTCTCAAGTGTCAGGTTTTTCACTGTTACCTTCTGCACCCTTTCCTTACAGGATGTCCATCGGATCACCACAGGCGATGGCATCATCAAGCGCGCCGGCAAGGATGACCCAGCGGCCAGCGAGGTGGGCTGGATGACCTCGGTCAAAGACTGGGCCGGAGTCATGATATCCGCTCAAACGCTAACGGGAAGAGTCCTGGTGAGTTCACACTCAGTCATCATCCTTCGTTTAATCTTTGATTGACATCTCAAGGTACTTTAGCATACGTGTAGCAGGCCGTTGGTTAAGACGTCAGTGAAATGAAGTCAGTCCCCAACTTCCTCATGACAGCTAGGCACTCGGGTTGAACTCCCTCATAGTATATTTAATATGTGTTATTATAGGACAGGCCAGAAACCTTGCTGAGCAGGCGCTCGCATCTGACAAGCCAGAAATCGTGCACGCTTGAATGTTCCTTGAATTTATTTCTGCTTGTCCGACGCATAAATATACTGTTTTGAAGTGCATATCGTGGTAGCTTATCTCTCAGACAGGGGAGGCAGACACATCAAAACAAAGCCAGTGAAAAAAAGAGGAGAGATTTAAAGAGTATTAAGGTCATACACCCCATAATGCCCTCAGACAGCGGGGAGAAACAGATCCAGAAGGACAGAGGGAGGGAGGGGAGGGAGGGACATGTACAGTTTACCAATTGCATTTGGTCAGCTGAAGTGGTTGCCATGGCGCCTGGATTGTCTGTTGACAGTGTAATGTGGAGAACACACGCCTCTTCGACCACATGTTATGAGATCCTTATCAGATCCTTATTTTGCTGTAACCTGGCGTCTAGTCAAGGACAGTTTCAGTATGATGGAGATTCTGCTGTACTTGTATGAGTGAGTGTTTGATGATTTAGATGACTTTGCAATGCAAGAGTAGGACTGACAGAGGAGTGATGAAATGAAATGGTATGAGTGGGAGCACCATGCCAAGGCTTGCCGCAGTGCTCGGGGCTGATCCCACTTTCACGCACCCCACTAAATGTGGTGCAGCATCTCCAGTTGGCTCAGTACGTGGAGGTTGTTAATCATGAATGCTGGGTGGGCAGCCACACTCAAGCAAAATGGTTTTAATGTGTGGAATATTAGCCAACCATTTAGTTCATGTTTGTGGGACAAAAAATCGGCAAAAAAGCTACTGACATTATTGGAAGGATGACAAGATCGGATCAAATCCAGCTCTAGTTGTTGTAAACAATAATGATTTATTCACAAGGTCTCTCACTGTGACAAACACTTCATGTCAATTAGTTTAGTCATGAAATGTGCATCATGTTTGTATGATAATGTTCCTGCTTTTGGTGTATGTTGTCATTTAAAACCCAGTGAGTGAAACATTTGTTGTTTTGAGATGATTTGTGTAGCCGTAAGCTTCTGCAAGAAGGGGATTAATACCAGGTTAGGAACGGAATAAAACCCATTATTATTTGTCTAAGTTTGGGCTAAAAACAGAACGTCATCTCCCTCCAAATGTCATAAAAAAAATCTGACGTCTCAGGCTGAACTCAGGTTGTCCCCACAGTATCTTACATCAGTCTCATAGCACAGACGCTAGTGATGGTTAATGGTGACAGCAACATTTTGAAGCATGACTTCAGCTCGACTGCCATCCTGTTTCCTTGTTTCTAACTCTTAAGAACCAACCCTCCTCTCTGTGTGTGTGTGTGTGTGTGTGTGTGTGTGTGTGTGTGTGTGTGTGTGTGTGTGGCTGAAGTGCCCTGTCTCAATGATGGCTTGACATACAACTGTTTAGCGAGTGCTCATCTGTAACCATGGCAACTGTAGCTTACCTAAACATGGCAGATGTGTGTTTTCTATTTCAGCCTGTTTAGGGGGCACATTAAAGCCTATTTCCAGGCCATCTAAGAGGGAATTTTACTGGGGAGTGGAGCATGGGATGGCTTAAGTGAAAGGCAGAGTGTGTGTGTGTGTGTGTGTGTGTGTGTGTGTGCGTGTGTGTGTGTGCGCACGCTTCCTATTTTATGCATCTAGCTGTGTGTTTGTTGAGCTGCTATTCCCACATCTTCACCCACGTTGTTGTTCTGTTTAAAAACATAGTACTTCTTGTTCTTTGCTCTTGAAATATTCTGAAACCGCTTTCACTCCAGGATATTAAACTTTACCTGTTTTTTTACAAATTGCGTAATTTATTAATAAAGACCAATAGAGGGTGGACTGGTTTTTTTTACTTTTAACCTTTCCATACCCAGGTAAGAGAAAAAGATTTTCCAACTTTTCCATGATACATTTGGTGCATGTGAATCCAAGCGAAAAGCGTGTTCTTTGATTCATTTTCCAAATTAAACTTTTCTTAAGAAAAGATGTGGATGCAGTCAAGGAGAGAATAAATCTGAACACTTAGACAATTGAGACATAGTTTATGCAATAAGGAAGCTCAGCTCCAGGATGCCTGCAGTATTATGCAATTGTGATTTAGGTTATGGATTGGTCAAGCAGACATTGGTTGATTTCTCTGCAGACTCAGTTACTTATATAGCTCTTCTCATTTCTGAATAGTAGTTACAGAAGGGAGTAAAGATATAAAGAAAAGAAAATGTCTATCTATTAACCTCAACAATTGCAACATGACACTTTCCAAACAAATGTGATCATCGCTGCACTCTGAGCTGTTTACCTCTGACTGTGGATGTTGAGTGATAAACAGGTGCAGGCTGCCCTGTGGAAGGCCCAGAGGCCTGATGTTCATTTGCCCGGCCAAGCATCTCAGCAGATTTTAAAAAGATCAAACTTTGCCTTTAGGGCTATTTGATTAGCAGGGAGGACACTTCCCGATGACCTTTATGTCTGTAAAGGTTTATCTGCTGGAGATCAGCGCTTCACTCCTCCTTCACTCACATAAAACAGAAAAGGCGAGGGCTCGTGTTTATTCTCTAATTTCAGATCTATCTAAGGACATGGTGTCCCCCAGATTCGGGACACGGAAGGATCCCATCTGTCACTTTATGCATTATTGCATTTCCCCTCCCCCTAGTCACTTTCGCATCATACATGACCACCCTCCCTATTCATGAAAAATGTCATCACGTCACTGTTTGCTTATGTCAAAACAAACAAAACTAGCTTTGGGGACTGAACAGGTGGCTGCAGCTTGTACCTGCGCCAAGAAACCCAGTGGGTTTCCTGTAATGTCACAAATCTATTTCCTGTTCAGTCGCACTTCCCAGTACTGGAGAATGTGATCGTCAAAAAATTGTAAGATGGGGAGTGTGTGATAGAGCGAGTCTAATGGCGCTGACACACCAACCCGATAATCAGCCGTTGGACAGTCTGGCAAGGTCGGTGACTCGAGTCTGTTTGGTGTGTTCCGTGCCGTCGTCCGTCGGAGGAGCTGTTGTCCTTCATTTTGGCCGACCTGACATGCTCAGACGGAGACAGGGCAGTCGGGACTCACCCGGAAATGGCGAGCGGATGAACCTCTCAAAATCTGACGAAAATCTTTTAAACTGACCTTTGTCGATCTGAAATGAAGACAGATTCAGCAACTGTATGGCCTATTTCTCGCTTAAAATGTTTTCAGAAACACGTTTCGGTGAACTATTTTAGTACAATATGAGATTGTATTCTGAACAAGCCGCCATGACAGTCTGTCTGTGACTTTCCGGAGAAAAAAGACCCACGTGACGCGTTCGTCCTATCAGCTGCCGGTTTTCATTTTCTGGGAGACATATTACGTTTCGCGCACGCGCAGACCGTACGCTCAAGTCGGCGTCGCCTCAGTGTGTTTTGAGGCATTTTTTTGGACCTTGGGGACCCGACTGATCAGTCCGACTGCCTTTTCTGCCGACGGTCGGCCGTCTGGTTGGTGTGTAACCTCTCTAAGGTTAGCGTATTCTGGGGGAAAATGTGATTTCTCTTAAATGATGGAATCCTGCTGAGTGACATTTAGCCAGTCAGTTCTAGAGGTCCACAGGGGAAGCTGGAATGTCGCAAAGCTGCTATTCTGGCCAGAGAAAGGTTTTCTATTAATGGAAGCACAGAGCTGCCCTCTGGCACTATTCAGTTTGCAGTCTTTGCCCCCTAACCCCAATCACAGTCACAGGTTGAACAGTTGGAGATGTTAAAGTCAAATTTGGATGAGTTGTCTCAGCTTGTTTGCTATTGTTGTTTAACTCTATTTTTGTTCAGTTTTAACTGTCTTTTCTGACAAAGTCACTAAATGTCTCAGTCAGGATAAGATAGGCTACTTAGGAATGCCGTCCTTTGGCATGTAAGTGGTACTATGCATGTCTGAGGATTGTTTTTATGCTATTTGAAATTACTTTTATTTGTTTGCCTTTTGCCAAAGGTTTTCAACACATAGTAAATATCTGTATATGAATGGATAGATGGGAGTGTCAGTGTTTTAGGAATATGAGAAACATATGGATGGGACATTCTACTGTCAAAAAACTAAGAAGAAATTCCTGATTTTTCTCCCCCTTGTTTTATATATATATATATATATATATATATATATTTATATAATATTTTGTATATATAATGTTTTGAGTTTTTGGCACTAAGGGTTCCCATCATGCTTTGGGTGATGTAAACACAAGTAGAATATTGCCGTTGAGTCAGCCATTTAGCTGTGGGCTACACCTGTTTTTTTTCATTCAGTAGCACAATTATATGTGACAATTTATATTATGGAAAATATGCATCATGGAAAGTCATGCTACATTAGCTACTAGCACATTTTAACTATGGATGCACAGAGAACAAAAACAATCAGGATTTCTTTGATCCTGACGAAAAAGTCTAAGCATGATGATTATGAGGCAAAATCTGTTTTGTTATAGAGAGCAGTGTTGTAGTGCTCAAGATCGGTCTTGGTCTCAAGACCACTTTTTGAAGGTCTTGTCTTAGAATCGACCACATTTTTACTCTGTCTTGTCTCAGATAAAGAGGACTCTGGATTTTATTTCAAGACCGGTCAAGACCAAAACTGCCTTTTGATTATTTTATCAAGGCAAAATTTCATAATTTTTTTATGGGAATGTGGATCTGTCAGATCAATTTAAGGTGTGCCTATGGTTAGCATTTTCCACATTTTATCGTGGCATGCAGTGTTGGACTCACTCTGGTCTTGGTCTCAACTGGGTCTCAACCCTTCAAAGTCTTGGTCTTGTCTCGGCCTCGATACACTCTGGTCTTGGTATTGACTTGGTCTCGGTTTAGGTGGTCCTGACTACAACACTGATAGAGAGTGCTTCTTTAATATGAGGTGTTTGTCCTCAATGTACAGCAGAGCTATCACGTACAGTGTAAAGTTGACTGACTATGAAATTATTTTTATGACATATATGTGCATGTTGATTTGACTGTGTTATGACTCAGAAGAGGTGCAATTTTTGGCACAAAATGTTTTAAATCTTTTGCTAAAATACGTAGTTTTGTTTGATCTTTAAACAGTGTCTGAGACTGCTGCATCAACCATTCTTGTACTGTAAGTTTCTGAAACAGACGCTCTCTTTATGTAGCAATAGGCACCCAAGTGTGTTTCCTGATCCCCATCTGTATGAGTCATTGTGTCAAGACTATAAAAACACACAAAAGACAGAGTTCTTTCAGAAATTATCAAGGATGCAATGAGATACAGCGCAGAGGAGGCTATGACGGCAGGTTTTTTGCCCCATCCCGAACCTTTATAGGTTAAATAGTGTGCAAAAGGTGTCTGGGATGTCACCTCTTGTTCATTATTACCAGCTGCCAAACGAAAAGTGCTGCAGATTCAGAGTTGTCTAGGATTACCGGGGTCAACATGTTGAGAACGTCCTATTAGAGGACAGAGTGAAAGAGTCATCTTCGGTCTTGACCGCTGTCTAGATTTGATGTCGCTCAGGAGCAGCATCAGGGGAAGAAAGGAGCTCTGAACGAAATTATAGGTGGGCCAGAAGGGCACTTTCATCAGGCGGATAAACTCACCTCCTCTGAGGGACTTGGTGAGCAACGGCAATTGTACCACTACATGGAAAAGCTTTTTGTCTGATGAGAGTGGTAAAAAAACAGGGGGAGAAAGGGCAAACTTGCTGTCTTCTCTGGCACTGCAGCAGCAGAAATGTCCAATGTGCCATTCAGAAGTGATGGAAGCACTTGTCTTTTACATGACTGAGAATTCAGCTTAGTGCTTCTTTGTTATCACACATTTTCCAGTGTTCAGCTGAGAGGACTCAAACAGCATATACTCATACAGTATATGTGCCCTTTTCTTGACATTCCCAGTTGACTCTTGGCTTCAGATTAGGACGTCAATGTTGTTGTATGTAACAGATATTCTACCAACATGCTCCTGGCCTTGTGACGGAGACAGGAGGCTGTTTGCCACCTGTGGACTCTGGTGCCAGCGGGATCGTGTGTTACTTTCACCGCGCCCAGTGCAACACAGTGAACAACGTGGGAGCGTCACTGAGGCTCTCTGCCTGCCTCTAAGTCTGCCGCTATTTTCGGGTGACAGCAGCTGCCAGGCCTGTTTTGTCAGGGCCTTGCTGAAGGAAACAATGCCATGTGAGACTACCCCAGTCCAAACAAAGAACATCGTATTAGGTAATTTCTGTCTATAATTGCTTCTGATAAACATTTTTTTATGAAGCCATGTGCAAAAATCTGCATGGGCAGTAAGAATATCTCAACGTCTTTCCAATGGAATTCAACTTGTTTCAAGAATTTTCTAAAAATTAGGGTTTGTATCTTGATGCAAAAAAGAATAAGGCAGATCCGTGCACTAAAATCAATAAAAATTAAACTTGATTTAAAAAAATGAAACAAGTTGATTTGAATAAGTTGAAATAATTATCCAGAAAATGTAACCTTAAAAACCTAGTTACACACAAAATGACTTGGTGAGAAGAGATTTGGTGCTGTTTTTTCACAAAAAAGGACTTATCAGTATTTCTTTTGATTATTTAAATGGATGAATGGCAATGTTGTTTGGTACAGACATTCATGTCCCCCTCAGGTTGAGTCTTGCCATTTCATCTTGTACCATCATCAGGTCAAACTTTGAATTTCTCACATACAATACTAGTGACCGTGCTAATTACCAAATGTTATCATTATAACACACTAAACTAAGATGGTGAACATGGTAAACATTATAAAGCACCATTGTGCCTAAGTGCATCCTCACAAAGCCGCTAGCGACTCTTTTAGATGGACCCTGGTGCATATCAGCAACCTATTTTGCATTTTCTTCAAATTTTTCTCTTTTTATGAACACAATACTTTTCTGAGCTAAATGTCCCAAAAGGGTCTTGTTAACTGTGGTTGTCTGTGTTGTCATGCAGCAGGAGACATACCCTTTGCCTGCTGATAATTGGTTTAAACCAATCTGGTCTTTTCAAGAAATCTTAAAGATCTGAGTTCATGCAGGTTCTTAATTCTAATGCAAAGGACGAGACTGTCTACTTTACTGGTTTGCTTTTTGATGGTGTCTGGAGTCTGTTTAGATTTATAAGATCATTAATATTTGCCCTCTGTGCAGCATACAGACACATCTTAGTGTTGCTTTGACATATTTAGTTGAGTGTTTTGAACTTGCTCTCATGGGGCCAAATTCTTGTAGCAATCACACTATTTTTTTTTGGAGACCAGTAAGTATGAGGTGGGATAATAACCCCCCTAAAACTTTGAAGAATACATTTTGTGATTTTGTGATAACAATCTTCCCAGTTTCAAAAATCCAATTTATGAGCAGTATTATGATAAGAAATCCTCAACTATCTTGAATTTGGTTCCCCTGATTTCATTAACAATCACCTGGCAAGCGCTGCTGACACATAGTCTTCAAAACTCATCAAAATCTTCCCTTTCCTCTCACAGGAAAGGCAGACATAAAGGAGATGTAAATGAGGTAACTCCTGTTTTTTACAGCTGGCACGTTACATCAAATAGACTTTCCTTTGGCAAGTTCACTTTAATTAACACGGCCACTTGAAGAAAATTAATATATGGAGGTTATAATAGATGTTGCAAACTGGTCACAAGACAAGTTCTAAATTTGAAAGCTTACTTTAAGTACAGCCCTTTGCTCTGTGCGCTTAATTGCAACCAAATTGTGTCCAATTGCAGAATATGAATCCAATGGTATGCATTAATATCTCAGAAACATTCTCCACCTGCTGCTGAGCTCACACCTCATGCATCCTGCAGCACCTCCACCCTTAAAAATACATGCGGCTGCTACAGTTACAGTGTGTCCAGCTTCCCAGATGCAGAACATGATTTACATTTTTACACATGACAGGAATTTCCATGTCCATTGTCAGAGCAGGGCAGAGTTTCTCTCTCTCTCTCTCTCTCTCTCTCTCTCTCTCTCTCTCTCTCTCTCTCTCTCTCTCTCTCTCTCTCTCTGATAGAAACCCCTCCTCTCTGAAGAGATGCCAGAGAGGTGAGTCATCTCTTATCCTCCAATCAAACTCCTTTCCATCGATAGACATCAGAGAAATAGTTTTTTTAATAGACAAAAACATCTATTTTCTTTTATTACATTTTTGTGTCCGTTTTCCTTATTTGTCAGCTTCTTTCTCTTGCTTTCAAGACTCTGAGGCAAGTGAGTTACAACCTCATATTTCAGCTGAGACAGACAGCCAGAGGCTGGGGGAGACACATCCATCCCCTTCCATCCTAAGCTCTTTACGCCTCACTGTGAGAGTGGTTGGGCTGCTTCCAGGATGGTGTAAATCATGGATTAGCCACTGTGGGATTTGAGCTTCTATGCCGCATATTTTGATTGTGGGTATTTTAATTGCTTGATAATGTTGTAAACTGTAGTAATTATAAGTCTCTTATTTACAACAGAACAGAACATGCCGTTTTGCTCTAATGACAGTTTTGGATCAATTCCTGTCACACGAAAGAGATACAGAAAAAGGAAAGCTGAATCCCAAATAGACTTTTAAGTCGAGCAAGACCAAGAGAGACGTTCTACAAGGCTTGACCCAAAATGTTCAAAGATAGCAGCATTGTTTTCACAGCTCAAAGAGGATGTCCTCAGCGCTCATAGATCAGATCACTCACTATTCAGTGACCAATGTCAAACAAATAGAGGATCAGGTTTCAGGCCGCGGGTAGTTACAGTGCAACCTATACAACATGAAACACAAACTGAGAATTGTGTGTAGCTGCCAAGGGTTTAAAGGAGGATCCAGTTTCTAAGCGCTTTAACCTCCATTATTTTTATTTTTTATCTGGCTAATGGGTAGAAATCAGATATCAAGCTACTTTCTTACATCTTGAAATGTGAATGTGTATATATTCTTTGACATGTGATCACTGTTTGAACTTTACTAATAAAATACATGCTACTAAAGCTACTACTACTGCAGTACTACTACTGCTATTATAATAATATAATTATATTTGTATGTATTTGTATTGCGCATTCGTTTTTAAGTAATATGGGTTTTAAGGTTCCTGTTTAGAAGTGCAAGATATAGAAATAGGGGAATACCAATTTATACAAATAGCTGATGCACCATATTTATCACCGAAATTTGTGTCTGAAATTTAAGGTCTGAGAGGGAGCGAGCCTTGCCAGGTCCATACAGTGAGTGAGTGAGAGAAACAGTGAAATGTCTTAATAGTAGCAGACTGAGAAAACACTCAAAGTCAATAGTAAAGAAAATGGCAGCAAATACAAATATCACTTTCCATTCAGCACCACAAGACAACAGAACAGCAATGCAGCAGTTATTTTTCACACAGTTTAACTTTGTTTTCTGCAGTGACCTTTTAATAGCTCTCAGCAGCACCAGTCCAGTGTAATATGACTAAAGCAGCCAGTAATGCTTACAGTATGTACATTATTTAACTCAGAATATTTGCATATCTCAGTATAATTTGCAGCAGGCTGTGTAAATATCCCCCCACTGTGTCTAGAAGACCAAACCACTTGACAAAAATGTCATCCTCTAAATGTTGGAAGGAAAAAAAGAGAGTTAAAAGTTGTTTTGAATGTTTACTTAAGTTACTTATTAGTGACTCAGAGTACCTTTTTGTCCCCTTTCATGCTGCTGGGTTAGATATTTTGTCAGTGGGAGGATGAAGAAAATGTTTAAAAGAGACTGCTCAAACTCCAAACAAACTTGGTGAGCATGCCCCTATTTGTACAATAATTTGGACAGTGACATGGATTATTCATCCAAACAGGAAAGAGGTTGCTCACCAATTTCACAATGTTGTGTACACAGTTTAAAGGTGATCTAAAGTGTCCCTCTGAAATGGTGCAATTAACCCCCCCATCGTACCTACAACACGAGTCAGGCCTCCTCCGCCGAGCTCTGTGACTAACTGCTTTCGTGGCCTTACTCCACTTTTCTACCTTTCTCCTGCTGCTGTAAACACAGAAATGTAGTTTTTAGGAAATAACCAACACATGTATCATCAGCACAGCAGGCATGTTCATGTTTTTTAAATCTAGTCACGATCTCACAAACCCCTGAACCTATTCACCAGTCTGCCCAGTTTTGTCTACATTTTTTTGGAAACCTGCAGGAGTCTGTTATACCAGTTCACTGAGCAGGCACTCGTTAGAGCTCGGTGTGTTGATGTTGGGGTAAGGAGTGAATCAGGAAGTGTGAGTGGCTATAGAGGCCCTGCAGGCACTTCCCCAGGCACACCTTAATTCTCAGGAGTATACTGTTTTATAGTCGACAACAGTCATTTTCCTCTGCTGCGTCCTCTGCACCAAGAAAGGAATATGGCTGATTTTGCTTTTTTACATGTACTACGAAAGAATATATGATTTTAATATCCAGATTTCTCACAGTTGCAGTCATGTTGCATGCCACATTCAGAGAAGGTATTATTTATATAAAGTCATAAATCAATGTGCATCAAGCTGCCACGTACTGTAATTTGGACAGCAGCTGTTGGGAAAGTTCACCGGTTATTTTTGACCTGCTGTTTTCAACACCAGAGAGTGTTTGCTAAAACAGTGTTAATAATTATAATGTCATCACCATACACTCTGACGATGTGAGTTTACAATATATGCTAATGCTTGAAAGAAGAAGAAAAATATGATTAAATATATAAAAAAGAAACAATATTTTAGCTATTATCTTATAATATTTACCTAGCTTAAATTCACTTAACATGTCTGTTAAAGAAATGTGCAAATCCTTAAAGTAGGGCCCAAGAGTATTTAAATTTAGGGACATCCTCAGTGTTTTTCAGGACTCAAACTGACACCATTCACATTTCAGATAGTGGGCTTGGAGAAGTGTTTGGAAAAGGAGAAGGCAAAAGAAAGAAGCACATATGTTGTGTCTCAAGGTATACTCCTAAGACATACAGTATTTTACTTTCCATACTGGCTTTATCCCTGGTGTGCAACATTTGTCTTTCCTGCTGATGTCCACGAAGGCGTCTGTTAGCTTCCTTGTTTTTGGTCCCTCTGCAAATTGCAGATGTAATGTTGCGATACTTTTCTGCAGCTCCAGGCAGGCTCCGTGTCTCCTAGCAGGAATGAAAACTTCTAATTAGCTATCAGGAACTCCTGTACCGGGAACTTTTTTCTATTGCCTCCCACAATTACCAAACACAATATTCAAAGATTGCACAGTGGCAAGTATTGTTTATGCTCTATCAACTGTATACATCAGGGGCTGTAAGGGCACATTCAAAATCAACTAAAAAAACAGCGGTTTTAGCGGTTACATGTTACAAGTGATTGACAGCTGTGACATGTTTTTTAGCAATGGCAAGACACCTTGATGTAAAAGATCCTCAGAGTGATTGGGATCTGACTCAAGGGGAAAGCATCGCTATGCTCCTCATTTTTTAGGTGTTCATTGTTTGTTTTTATCCGTCTTGGTCTTTAAGATCTTAGGAGCCCGTTTGAACTACGTGTTCCCGCTTTAACATGACAACCTTTTGGATTCAATGTGTTCTGTTCAGTAGATCCATAAATAAATAAAATCAGAGGGTCGTGGTGGTATGGCTGTAGGTCAGGGGCTTTTATAAGTAAATGTCTCTTAAATGTCAGACAAGACATATATTTCCAATTTTAGGTCAATTCTGCTGTTGGTTCACTGTAAAGGAGGATACATCCACTTTGTGAGTGATGATGTTATTACTGAATAGCAGGTCTATCTCTTTGGAGCTGGCGTAATGCTGGTAGTGATCCTTAATGATGCGGAAGCAGCTGCATGCAGCTCCACAGGAGACATGGTAGACAAAGAAATAATCTGCTTTTATTGACAAGATGAGAGAGAAATCCCTTAAACCCACCGGTTTTGCTCTCAAATATTAAAGTTGCACGCACAAAAGGAAAGACATTGATGAAGCTGTGCTTAGGGATACTGTACTGTCTGCACAATGTACTGTACTCATCCAGAGGAATATTCTGAATGATGCAATACAAGCCTTAATATAACATTAAATCTGTCTGTAAGGGTTTTACTAGGAAAAAGAGGAATTGTTCAATTAAATCAAGTTTGTTTTAAAATGACTGTTCTATTCATATGGTGTGTTATACTCTAATATCTCGCCATGCACAAGGTGAACAATGCAGCAGCTGCAGCAGTTGCTGTGACACACAGCTTGAGACAAATAAGGTACCATTAGTGCCCGATTGTTGCAATTTTTTGTAAAAGGATTATTCATTCTTGGACTCATAACTCAGTTAAACAGACATGCTATACATATGTTTAGATTCAGTGTGACTTACACTTTCTGAGAATATCATTATTTTTATTGTATTATGTTCATCCTGAATAAACGTCCATAAATCACCATGGACTTTATATCTCCAGAACTTCAGGCAACATTATACTTCCTGTTTACATCCCCCAAAGCTACACAAATTGTGCGAACTGAAGTTCCAAAATGTATAGCATGGTTATCCTTTGCATTGAGGTAAGACAAATAATAATTATGGGAGTGACAAAATTCATTTCTAGTAACTTTTCATATTTCACAATTCGAAGCTCAGAATGTTCCATCAATAGACGTCAATATCTGTTTATCAGATACCAACACACTGCACAGAGGTTTATAATACCATGAAGGAAGATTTTACAACTCTGGAAAGTTACCTGAGTGATAGTGTAGTAGATTATTTTATTTTGCCTAGCAACAGTTGGCAGGTAAACAGTAGAAATGCAGCCTTTACAGTACAAAGTTCTTTATACTTTCAGGAAAATGTGCTTGCATGTATTTAAGTGGCCATCACAATTAGATGCTGTATTATTTTATGTGGCAAACTGCCCTTTATTTTTATTGTTCCCCTTTTATCTTTTTAAAGAGTAACATAAGACCCGGCTGGAATTTCACTGTCTTTATTAGTTAGAAGTTTCAAGTGTGTTTGACCTCTGACCCCATTCAGCATCTGTGATGGGTGTGGTTAGAGGGGAAACAGATACAGTACACTTCATTGCACATCACTGCAGAAAAGTGAGAAGAAGATTTTCAGGGGGTGTTTAGTTATTCATTAAATAATGTTAGACTTGTTGGGTTTAATGCAAAAGAGAATCATCCACTGGGGTTTGTGGTTTCTTCATGGTTTGTTCCTGGATAGAAAAGTCGACCAACAGTACAATCTCCAGTGTTGTTTATTTCTATTATTTATTTTTCTCTGGCAGCATGTGGTTTTAATAGACATTAAAGCTAGAGTGTGGAAGTTAAATGAACGTCCGTTACATTCAAGCCCTTGCCAAACGAGTTCACACAATGCTGAATAAGCCTATCACCGCCAGAGAAAGCTCTCTGTATTTCTCAGTATACCCAAGTTGTGGAGTCTGGTGTCTGTGGCAACATTCCCGCGCTGGCGCACCAGAAGGATGCCGATGCAACTTATTTGTTTATTCTTGCTCTCTGATTGGTCATATGGTAGGTCAGTCTACCTGTATTACCCAATACCTTGACAGACAGGAAGTGGGAAGAGACCACTGCTTTTCTTAAGCACATCGACTGTGTTTGTGTAATTACTTTCACTGCCAGAGCAAAGAGTTTCACACTCTGGCTTTAATGCCCTGTATGTGTTCTTGCTAAACATGATCTCCTTTGATTTGTGTTATTTTTACACTGCCAAAAACGGCACGTGAGCCAGTAAAGGCATAAAAAAAGCTATTGGTGCTAAAAATGAAAGTTAAGAAAACAAAAGATTAATTTAATGTCCCTATTTTTCAAGCTCAATGCCATACCTGTAGGTTTTATGTGCTATCTTTCTTTCTCTAGTTATGAGCCAACAAACATGTCAAGACAGTCTTTCAGTCACTTTGCTCCTATTGATCAGTCTAATGTCTCTGACACATTGAACCTTTAGCTTCGCCTTAGTCGTGAATCACTAGATTGATAAAACCGCTCGGGCATGATCAGTATGACACATGATGAGCTACTTTGTTACCACACACGCACGTCTGGGGATTATATAATATTTATCATCCTTCTGCTGCTGTCGTCAGTGACTGCGGAATTATGCAATCTGATTGTTATCTTATCTTGTGATGAGTAATGTGACACTTTCTGCCAAACGGAGATTAGGCTTTTCGTTGATGCCTTTGTATGTCTCAATACAGTACTGTGTATAAAGCTTCCTCCTCTGATAAAACTAAAAAAGACAGCCCACTCAGGCCTCATTTTACCCTCCTTTTCTCCAAGTGTAAGTGTAATTTATGTAAGTGATATTAGCATTGATCCAAGTTGCATGTCACTCAAATAAAAGTAATAATCTAGAAAAAAAACCCATACATTTTGTATTTATAGCACACAACACTTTATTTGCGTTTGCACTGAATACCTAAAAAATGAGGAGCATGATGATGCTTTCTCCTCGAGTCTGATCCCCAGTCACTCTCAATCCCAAAGGTGTCTTGCCATTGCTTTTTGAAATGTTTTGGTTTTGACCTTTTAAACTGTGAATATATGTTTGTCTTTCCTGCCTGCGACCTTGTCAAACACACCCGAGTAACAGAACAGCTGTGATTTGGACCATTTCATTATAATTTCTTGGTCAGGCAGATGAGGTTGTCGGCTGCTCATGAAACACATGCTGACTTGGTTATACTAAGATCATGCTTGAGGAGGGGTGCCAGGCTTCAGGAGAACCACCCAAGAGTCCATTAGTATGCATGTTGTGTTTTTTGCTTGTCGCCACAAGCATGGGGCACATGCAGACTCAGCCAGTGAATGCAGGCCTGAGCTGAACAGGAACGCAGCTGTCTCTTCAAGGCCCAATCTGGCTTTCTTAAACCATATCATTTACAAGTAGAGGTTATATAAATATCAAATATGAAAATGTTTGTTATTATTTACAGATCATACATTAAATGTTGGGCCTGTTTTGATGCTGTGTTCACAAACAGGACTGAGGTCAGCATCAGGAATAATTTTTAAGTTACATGACAATGTTACTATAAAGATATTGACACGTGCAGCTTTAAGATCATTCGAAATAGCCACAAAGTTAATACAGAAAAAAGCGCCATTAGGTAACTGTTTACCCTAATCAGCAAAGATTAATAATTCTGATTGAAATTCATCGACTGAAATCTAGCAATATAATCAGGATTATTATTTTAGCCATAAAGCCATTATTGTGTAGCCCTATTTCAGGTCTGACAAACGCTCTGCGTGTACTCTAAATACAAAGTAGTATCCAAACAGTTGAGAACCTCAAAGTATCAAAAGGTCATAATGAGGTCATCATCCATCATGGTGCTTCAGCAGCAAATACTGTAAAATACAGAAACAATAACAATAGTTTTAAACCGCAGAGCTGAAGTTGCATCAGCCGTCACAGATGTACTGTCAGCTGCAATGGAGCAGGAGTTCAACAGTAAATATCTCAATGTTCATTCTGTGTCTGTGTTGATCACGTTTATGGCTGTTGTAAACATGCTAATTTGCTGTTATCACCCTGGGCAAAGGATAAACTGAGCAGGAGTGCTGTAAACAAAGTATAGTTAGCGAGGACAGTCATGATAACCAAGGTGTCTATAACAAAGTTCAAGGCCCATCACACATTTACAGCTGCTCTAAACCACACAATCATCAAAACAAAAAAACACATGTAACTAAATGGATTTTGTGGTAGTTAATGAGTATGTTGATTTGTATCTTTGCAGGATGATTCACAGCCAATCCAAAAAATAACAAAACAATATAAAGAAATAATTACAGTGTTCAGTCCTGTGAATGTACATTTTACAAGGCTGTCCTGTTTGTGGAGGGAAACATGCTGCAGACTAGAAATTCACTAGAATTTATGAACTGAATAAATACAATTACATGCCAGAGAAAATTTCCCTATTGATTGGAACGGAAAATTCTAATCACTCTGCCTCTGAAAACTTGTTTTCAAGCTCTGAAAAAGAAATCTGAAGCAGGAAAAGTGATGTCACCTTATGTTGGAATTCATATCACAGTCTGTAATTGCACTATTCAGCTTATGAATGGCACATTGTTTTTTTTATTTTCTCCTCTATTGTGCTGGCCTGTATTTTTGTGTTTTCCATTATGTCCAAGATGCCTTATTAATCAATGTGGCATTTGAGGGCAGACGGATAAAACGGCTGGAAATCACAAGGATAGTCCTTAGGTCATTTTATTTTGAAAGCAGCTGGGGGTCAGACAGTCACCCATAAGGAACACCAGGCCAGGCACTGGCTCCTATGAACATGCACACCGTTAAAAGGTGAGATGCATGAACTGGATGTGACCCATGGGAAGACACAGGGTTTAACAAAACGAAGACGGTTTGTTGACTGCACACACACATCTCTGGTATCTCACGAATAAGAGCTCTGTGACCGCAGGCTTTAAAGGGAACAAACTGACCCCTGGTTCTTCTGAATCCTGTTTTTAGATACTGTAGCAGCTCACCGAGTAACGCAACCTCCCACTGCAGAATTTGTAAAACATGTTTCTACTGTACCTGAATCTAATTGAGCCCTCATCAGATACAATTCTTTTAACTAGACCACAGCTGTACACAGGGTTTCCGTGGGGTCTTAAAAAGTCTAAAATTTCAAAATCAAAATTTTAGGCCTTAAAAAGTCTTAAATTTTCTGAAGTATTGTGTCTTAAATTTTCCTACGTCCATGTAATTCACTTCTAATGCTCATTGAAATGTTTTTTTTTTTAATTCTGCGGTGTTGTAGTTCTTTCTTTCGCTAGTCGAAATATAATTCGCTGTAGATTATTATTATTACTCTAATTTTATTTACTTTGCAAATACTTTTGTGACTGCATTTCGTTGTACTTTTATGTTGTGATATAAGTCTTAAATATCATTCATAAAGGTCTTAAATTTGACTTGTTGAAACCTGCAGAAACCCTGGTTACAGTTATAATAACTAAGGCTCTTAACATACTCAAAGCTAAAAGCATCCTTGGTTGCCATTGTTTAATTTTGAAAATACATAATTTGTCTCAATGTCAAACTCTGTTTCTTTCCTTATTTGCAAAAGAAAAAGAGAGTAATGTTATTCTGAATTATCAGAGAGACCACCTTAGACTTTGAGCTTCCCACAATAAAAGAGATGATTCTGCCCAAGCGAAGTTCCCGTTACTTTGGCAGGTTATTCACGCTGGTTGATGGTGAGTCACACTCCAGGAAGAGTGGAGGAGCATGAGTGGGTTCTCTGATGTTTATAGGTTGACTTCTGAATGCTTGAGACCTGCTGGTGCACTCTGCAGGGACGAGACATACTGTGCATCATAGACAGGATTAGTGGTGGCATTGTAATCTGTTGTGAAATTGGACCTAGAAGTTATTTTTTTAAATATAGGATTCACAATGCTTTCATAAAGTTTTTAGATATCGTTTTTTTTTTTTTAATTTTTTTTTTTATAACAAACAGTTTTAGCTATCTATTTTCAACTCTTCACAGCTGGACCTTAAGATTTCTAAGAAATTAATTAGTTGTTTTCAGCCAGCATCATTTTTGAACTTTTTGTGATCTTGACGATCGTGTTACAGTTTTAGTTTTCCTCTTCAATAAGAGCTGTAGACTTGAGACATACTGACGTTTGTAAAAAAAAAAAAAAATAAATAAATAAATAAGAGGACTTGAGACTTGGCTTGGACTACTGTGAAACATGACTTGACTCATTAAAGACTTATATTGAGACTTAAAAGCAAAAACACTCAAGCCAAGGCTCTCCTGTAGTTTTTCATGGAGGGAAACATGCTTTCTGACTAGAAATTCACTAGAATTCATTAACTGAATAAATACATTTTCATGCCAGAGGAAATGTCTCTATTTATAAAAACTAAGAATTCTGATCACGCTGCCACTCAAAACTCCTTCCAAGTTCTGAAAAAAAATATCTGAAGATGAAAATTGAATTTCCACTTATGTTGCAGTTCATATCACAGTCTGTAATTGCATTATTTAGCTTAAGGATGGCAACAAGTCAATTTAATTTATGCATGTTGCCCAAACAAGTTTGCCTCAAAGGACTTAATGATCAGTAGTACATACCCTCGATGCTTCAACCCTCAATTCATTCCCAACTTTTGACCTAAAGAAATCCTACAGCAATAAAAAAGAAATCAAATGGTGGAAAATGATTACACAGCCTTATCATTTAAAAATGTTAGGCTTATAGATTGAAAGGACTTGGTTTCAGCTGTTAGAAAAAACACAATTAATACAGTTTTTTAAGGAACATTTTGAAATCCTGTTTGATTTTAACATTTTGAAGACTTTGCTTTGACTTGTCCTCAAGGACTGGGGATTTGACTTTGACTTGTCTTGGATGACTTGAGCCTTTTTTAATAACTTGAGACTTGCTTCAAATAATTGCTCTGATAGACTGTTGATTTTACACCAGGCTTGTCTCTAATGACTTGTGAGTTGACTTGGACTTACAAATAAATAATGAAATAAAAATAAGTGACTTGAGACTTGACTTGAGACTTTCTCTGACCAACTTGAGAATTGACTCGGACTTGACTTACTTTGACAGACCTGAGATCTCCTACAGTTTCTTCAGCACATAGTTTTTAAAAAAAAAAAGTGATTTCCTTTCTGGCAGGTAATCATTATTTTTCATTTTAATTTGAAATATTTGACATTTTCTTTTTTTACAATGTGATTTCCTTCTTAGCTTGTTCTTGGCAACAGCATTAAATGAATAACGTAAGAGTATGTTGGCATGCAGTGGTCGGCCCCCTTTGTGAGTCTGAGCTCACTGGGCCTCCTTGTATTGTACTGAGGGTGGCTGAATATACAGATGTGAAGCATCATTATCTGCTGACTGAGATGAATGATGAATGCTGGCACCGTCTGCTGTCAACTCATTGGCAAACCCAGTCACGATTGCCCCCTCTTTGTTGCAGCCTGTGTGTTTTATTTACTACCATCACCGAATCTTCATCTGCCAGCATCATTAGCATTTTTAGGGTCGCACCAACATTGTTTCTAGTTTCTAAACTGGGATGGTCAGAGGCACAAAGGGATTTCCTGGCTTTCAAAGAGGACAGGTCGATTAAAAATGCATGCAGGTGTTTTTTTGTCCTTACGGAGCCATCAGTGGTTGCAGGTTGACAATACAATTTCACATCATGGAAATTAATTAGACTGAGCTCATTCATTATGGATGCCCATTGGTTTCTTGTTCAGGATGGCCTTTGTGCCATTTTTAAATAGATGAAAGCCAGGTACGGTCGCAGATAACCTGGTAGTGTACTTCAGGATGTTTAACATTTGTTTTGCTGTCTGGGTCAGACCCTCCTCTACATTAGCACTGACTTTCACAAGGAAAATTAGGACACACTCTTTGCAACAGTCAGTGAGTGGCTGTGCTTTAAAGCAGCCATATTATGCTCATTTTCAGGTTCATAATTGTATTTTAAGGTTGTACCAGAATAGGTTTACATGGTTTAATTTTCAAAAAACACCATATTTTTGTTGTACTGCACCGCTCTCTCTCACTGCTGCAGATCCTCTTTTCAGCTGGTCTCTGTTTTAGCTACAGAGTGAGACCTCTTTTCTTCTTCTTCTTCTTCTTCTGTACTATCTTTGATTGCACTTGCACATGCGCAGTAGCTCAGATGTAGATCATGTCAGCTAGCTAGCTCCATAGACAGTAAAAGAAAGGCTGTTTCTACAACTTCGGTCAGTTACAAGGCAGGATTAGCTGGGAGACTTCAAAATGAGGGCGCACATGTAAGTAGTTGTTTTGTAGATTATGGTGAACTTGTGTGTGTTGTAGTTGTGTTGTAGCATTAGCGTTAGCATGCTAACGCTACGAGCTAATGGTTGCGGTTAGCCTGCTCGTTTCGGCTTGTGACGTCACAAGCCGTGCCGATTTTGAACAGCTCACCCAGAGACTGAAGGCAGGACACATTCAGAAACCGTATCTCACTCTAAACAGCTTGGATGGATTTTTTTCAAAGTTTGTATGCGTGTGGAAGCACCAGAGACACAACATAACACCCCAAATCCCAGAAAAAGTGTTTTTTTCATAATATGGGCACTTTAAGACATCTGCGGATGTACAATTAACATGTCTAAATAATTAAAATCTAGATCATTTTTAACCTAAATGGCAGAAAATGTGTTGCATTGCAAAAATCTGAAATGTATAAACTCGTGAACTGTATTGCGGTTTTAGTTGTTTTGTAGCCTACTTTGTAATAAGTATGCTCTAGTTAGGTAACAGAGATTTTGTCCCCTGCCCTCTATTACTGTTAATCTTCCAACTTCTTCTCTGGTTAGACAAACGCAACATGACAGCAGTCACTTTTGAATTTTTACTGTGTTATTCTGAGTGACAGCAGCGTTGTCAGGTGAGAGCACAGGTTGTTTTCCTACACGTAACATTGATCTTCACCTCAAGCTCTGGTTGCCCTCTAAATATCTATATGTGCTGACTTATTTGTATTAACACGTTCGTCTGATTTCCTGTGGTGTTCGCTTAAGTTTCACCTAAGCTCCATCAGTGTCAGCGCTATCACCCTGACAACTCTTGCTTTGTTCACCAACACCCCTGGATCTCATGTTTATTACCCTGCAACCTGCCTCCCAGTCTGTTCTGAATGTCTCTCCACTGACTCCAGGCTTCGGTTTACTCAGCAGCGTCTCCCCCTGCAGAAAAGCAGAGTGACTGAGTAAAAGCAATGCCCTGGTTTTTACTATCATGCTGCTCCACTGTGGCCACCGAAAGCTTCGGGCTCAGCTGCATTAATCCTTGTTTGTGTCTTTGAAAGATGAAGCCGTTTTTGTCACCTCTTACACTCTTCCGCTGCCTATTTACATGACGAGCTGAGCTTGTGTGTATTTATTTATCGGATATACAGTAACTGATGAGTCTGTTTGTGACACTGTTGTTCCAAACTCTGACTCTTCCTTTTTGGTTTATATAACACAATTATAACAGGCTGACGAGATGTATCAAGGTCTGTCAATGCTGATTTATAGGCATTAAACATTTGCTACACACCTTGAAACACATTTCTGTCATTTCAAATGAGTAATGCCTGTTGCCTTTGCTCCTCTGTTCACTGTAAGTTTGAGGTTGTCTAATAGTTTATGCTTCTAAGAAAATATGTTGTAGAACAACAGGTATAAAGTTGGCAAACTAAAGATGATTTTCATCACTGGTTTATGTGCTGATTATTTTGTCGATTAATTGTTTAGTCTTTAGAATGTCCGAAAATAGTGAAAAATGTCCATAATTTCACAGAGCCAGAGTTGAAGTCTTCAGATATTTAGTTTTGTTCGACCTTCAGTCCAAAACCCAAAGATATTGAAATTACAATGATATAAAGCAGTTTTTGCAGCGGAAAAAATCAGCTAATCAATTAATGGGCTAATTGTTGCAGCTCTAAAATGATCAATTAATACCGTGTTTGAAAACATTTGTCATATTCTGTGCTTCTCTTTTTAAATGTCATTGCTTATATTTGATTCCACCCCGATCCATTTATTTTTCTGGTTTTATGTGTAAAGCACTTTGTAGCTTGGGTTTGAAAAGTGCACTTTAAAAAAAAGTATTTTAATTATCAAAAGTTTTTTTAAAAAGTTAGCAATTCGCCCACACATCACTTGAAATAGCAGAATAAATTAGAATTTCCAGCCAAATAGGTCAGATGCATAAAGCTGATGTCCTCCTTTTCCCATTTCCTGTATTGCAGTGTAATGCATCCGAAGATTGAACATCCACTGTCTAGTTCTGAACTAGTTTTTGTGTGAAAGGAAATAGTGGATGATTTATTAGTATCATAACAACTTAAGTAAAATGCTCCTTTTTTCTTTTTTTCCCCCAGGTGGTGCTCGTATTTGCTCTCAGCATTGGAGCCCTTGTTATATACTTCATAGATTCTTCTGAGTAAGTATTCTTTTTAATGTTAGTCATTATACTTCACTATTGATGCTACTCTGGCTTATAGGTCACAAGGAACCCTGTTTAACATGTTCCACTGCAGAACACTAGAGAAATCAAGAAACTGAGCAATGGCTTTGAATTTGGTTTTGCTGTCCCTCAAAGCTAGCAGTGGCTTTGTTAAAGTTACAAGTTGTCAGTTTTGTCTCAGAGAAATATAGAAATTTACCAAATATGCTGTATGTATTATGGTCTTAGAAAACCCTACTGTTTAAATGATGTTGCTTCAGTTACAAATATTATAATGGTTTAATGGAAGGTTGTATGTACAGTATATCAGACATGTATGATTTAGATTAGCCTCAGAGAACTCAGCCATTAACTGGTTCCTCGTAAATCCTCATATAATGCTTATACTGTAGTTTTAGCTTTAATTACATTGAGTGCTTTGTGCTCTGTATTTGAGAGCACGCACTTGCTGGCTGTTTTTATCTAATCTCCTTCCAGGTAAACTGCTCTGAGCTTACCCGCGGTCTCTGCTGACAAACAGCCAGTGCTCACAGATGAAATGTGCTTCTCTGTAATCTCTGTAATGAAAGGTTCAGACTCTCAAACGGGCAGGAAGGACCCAAGTTCCTGTTCAACCCAATCACCATCGCTCATCGAACAGGAGGAAGCGGAAGACCCTTTTAGCTCCAACAGTGTACTGTTACTGCAGCCTGGTGGTGTTTGGACAGGATGTGCCATTAAGAAGTAGAGCAGAGGATAAAAGCTTTTATAGCCCAAAGGGAGTCTCCGCTGGGAGTAATGTTAAGGCAGTGAAGAGAAATTGGACTGTAAACTTGTGTAATCTGGCTTATGCTCCTGCGGGCCGGCATTCAGGTTATTTGTTATTTCATAAGACTGCATACAGCTGAGGGCTTGGCTTGCTCTGATGTGGTTTGCGAGCATGATCTCATTTCATTAACTGGACAAGCTGAGGTAGAGTTACATCCTCACCAATGCCATCTGTGGCCTGTTCTCAGAACGTGCTCTTAGTGGCGCCTGATACCCTTTTCACCTGATGAAGGATGACCTACGACCTCTGTCTTTAACCTTTTCACGCATAAGAAAGGGCATTGTTAAACACACAAGAGGTATGATGCTGCACCTGTTCAATGACTTATATTAATATTCATCTACGAGGCTCTTTGTCCCAGTTTCCATTCTGACTTGTCCAGGCTTTCTATTATTTACACTATTTTTTCACTACCTGTAAACATCAACAAGCCCAGTACTTAAAGCCAATGAGCAGTCAGTTAGCTGCTCTCTTGCATGCTTCTAAGTGGCAGCAGGCTGTAACAGATACAGCCCTTCCTGTAATTAGTCCTGTGGGGGTGCTGTGGCTTTCATATGATGCACAGGCTGACCTGGCTGGAAGCGACACAGCGAGACGTCAACACAGCAAGACCCACTTAGATTCATAGAGAAGAACTCAAGCTACAATCTGCAGAGATGAAGAAGCCGGTTAGGTCCCACAGGGAGTTTTATTTCATAGTTGGGTCTTACATTGCACTCTATGCTTCCATGTAGTCATTTGTAAGACACACTGTTCTGTGTTTCATCTATGTTAAAGTAGAGCTGGGTGTCCCCTTAACCCTCAACACTGAGTACTCAACAAATTGAGTATTTAACACTGGTGTTAAATACTTAGTCAGACTCTTATTCTTGTTTAATATTTTCCTTGATGTTAAAGGTGCTCTAAGCGATGTGACGTGTTTTTTAGGCTACAACATTTTTAGATTTTGGCCACTAGGGGGCACAAAAACTCCACAGCAAGCAGACAAATCCACAGCTCGGCATATAACTGTCTTATGAATTAAAGTTCACCTACCATCAATTTAGTGTCTCAACATACTTAAGTTTGTTTGGATGAATTTATTATTCAGGTATGAAATGTCCCATTAGTAACTGACTTTTTAGCTTTGTTTTAGTCTGCATTCACCGCAAAACAGGCATTGCAGCAACAAACGGCAGTCTTCAAATTCATTTGCAGGGCTTAAAGTATTCTGTACGGTGGCCGACAGGGGCAGACGCCCTGCAACTTAAGAAAACACACGCAAATAGACAAAACACAAGCAAATTAAGAAAACAACTTCATTAATTTGACAACACGTGCAGCATTCAGCAAACGCACTGCAAATACCACAACACAACCAAATAGATAAACGCACTGCAAATATGAAACGATGCAAAAAGAAAAGCACACAAACCCCGAAAAAAGAAGCGATGCAAAAAGAAAAACAACTTCATTAATTTGACAACACATGCGCAGCATTCAGCAAACGCACTGCAAATATCACAACACAACCATATACATAAACGCACTGCAAATACACACAACACAACCAAATAGATAAACGCGCTGCAAATATGAAACGATGCAAAAAGAAAAGCACACCAATCCAGAAAACAAATGCAACAAAAAAACGCAGCATCTAGATTACACAACGGAAGTTCTCCAGACCTCTAGAGGGAGCAGCTAGTGGAACAGCTGGATTTTCGACCTCACGGGGAGAGAGGGAAGGAGAGAGAGAGAGAGAGAGAGAGAGAGAGAGAGAGAGAGAGAGAGAGAGAGAGAGAGAGAGAGAGAGAGAGAGAGAGAGAGAGAGAGAGAGAGAGAGAGAGACTGCATAGACTGTAAATATTAAATCTATGTTTGAGATCTGTTTTCTCTCGTTTGGTGGGTGTGTCTCGGCTCAGGTCACAGCTGATACTCAATCAGCAGAGACGTCTGTAAACTCGTGGTGATAAAACATTTAAAACTGCATCAGCGTTTAATGTTGACGTTTGTTTAAGCCATATTACATGAGAGGGTTTAATTTCGAGGTCCGAAATTACTGAAGTGTAGGCCTCCTCAAGTGTAATATTGTGATTATACAACAACGGTTACCAACAAAATAAGTGATCAATCTGTATTCATATTGTGGAGCAATTCGCTCTTGAAATACAAAAAACAGACAGGATTTCTAGTCCCTCCCTGTTAGTAAACCAGCCAATTTACCGTGGGATTTATCAAAGTGAATAAATCCCACCCGCACATATAAACACAAAAGTGCTTTGCTAACTCCAACGTGTTGTAAGTAAGACATCTGCTGAAAAAGTTATTGTATTCATCAGCATGATTGCCGTACTGTTTAGTTCACAAACATCCAACACACCAAAGTACAAACACATAGCGGACCAGACGCGAGCTTTTATTTTGAAAAGCCGAAGCTCGGGGACAGCACCAGCCGGGAGGGAATGAGACGGGAGCATAGACTGTATATTAATAATACATTATGTTATTAATAATAATAATAATAATAATATGAATTTAATAACGGTCGAAAATCCAGCTGTTCCACTTAGCTGCTCCCTCTAGAGGTCTGGAGAACTTATGTTGTGTAATCTGGATGCAGCGTTTTTTGTTGCATTTGTTTTCGGGGTTTGTGTGCTTTTCTTTTTGCATCGTTTCATATTTGCAGCGCGTTTATCTATTTGGTTGTGTTGTGTGTATTTGCAGTGCGTTTATGTATTTGGTTGAGTTGTGTGTATTTGCAGCGCGTTTGCTGAATGCTGCGCATGTGTTGTCCAATTAATGAAGATGTTTTTCTTTTTGCATCGCTTCTTTTTTCGGGGTTTGCGTGCTTTTCTTTTTGCATCGTTTTTTATTTGCAGCGCGTTTATGTATTTGGTTGTGTTGTGGTATTTGCAGCGCGTTTGCTGAATGCTGCGCATGTGTTGTCAAATTAATGAAGTTGTTTTCTTAATTTGCTTGTGTTTTGTCTATTTGCGTGTGTTTTCTTAAGTTGCAGGGCGTTTGCCCTGTTTGTTTTGATGCGCTGGATTTAACCAATCATCGACCACCTACCAATGAAACGAGCTCTAGCCAATCAGATGCAAAGTAGGGGGGGGGGGTCTTTGCCGAAATGTGAGAGTGCGGTGCCGGTGTGGTCTCCGTGGTAACGCGGCTAAAAAAATGAAGGCAGAGGCAAAGTTTATCAAACTTGGAGCATGTAGATACAGCTTTAGTTGAGAAAGTTTGAAAGGACTTAAAAACAAATGGCGCTGGGCATGAAGGGTGGAGACGGGAAGCCGTTTAGCACGTAGTGCCTCATTTTTGAGGGAGCCGGGTGCTTGCTTCTCCAGCGCATGTTCAAGGAAGATACTGTACGGCAGCAGCGGTAAGAAAGTGCTTGCTAGTCATTAGATGCTAGTCACAAAGCTTCGGTCCGTGCACTCTGTCATACGAGTACGTTACCGGCAACGACTGCTACCGCTGCGACTGCGCCTTCACTGACCGACCGTGATACAAACAATATGTGTGTGCACGTTCATAGAGGAACATTATTTGTCATGAACGGTGGCCACTGTGTAAAAGCTATCTGAAGCCCAAACTGCCTTGACAAAGCTGTCTGTTTGTTATTAGCATGGCAGTTATTTAAACATAACGGCCTTGCCCCAGAGTTTAGACGTCTAGCTATATGAAAAGCTAAACAATGCGACGTTTTTAATAAATGTAAAGCAGCTAATGTCAACATGGACAAAATCATGAATGTACTAATTCGCTTTTTTGATGATGACCTGGCCAAAGTAGCAACACATCTAGAAAGTTTTGTATCACAATGATTCATTGTAGGATTATGATATTGCAATATGTAAATCTACATTGACTCTTAATTTAACAAAAAAGTTTCAGGCTCAGGATTTTTTTTCACTTTAAGCCCTGCATTTGAATGTGGGTAGTAGGTGTAGGCTGTGGCCCTGGGGACTGCAGAGGATGCCGGAAAAAATAAGATGAAACAGAATCTACTTTTGGAGAAACGCAACCCAACATCACGCTGCAGTGGCCAATCACGTTACCTACCGCTGATCAGACAAAACGCAATGCAGTGGGGAACACGATAGACACATATGGGCCATTTAAGTGACACTACCACACCACCACACAACCCTGTGCTAAACGCAGCAACGTCTGATTTGGTGTGAATGCAGCGTTACCAGCTACTGAGTGAAATGTCCATCTGTTTTAGCCTTTATCTATTAGTGAAGCTGTAAATCAAGGTAAGTTTAAAATAATTATTTTGCATAATGAAAAAAAAACGTGAGTAATATTTGTGGCCTTTTCTTGACCATTAAGGTTGTAAATCATGTGCAGTGTCATCAGACAACATTAAGGTCTCCTCATCCTGTTTGATCCGAGTCTGAATTGAATGAGGGAGAGAGAGAGAGAGACCAGAGCAGGGAGGGTTTGTGATCCATAACAGGCTTAGTCCTCTTTCAAACAAGGGTACTGGAACTCAATTATTTAACACCGCAGGTCTGTGATCCGCTATATGGTCTGTCACCCTGCCATGACAGGGATTTGCCAGGCTGACGTGTCATTACCGCGAATGAGGGCAGAACTTTCTAACGTTAAGACTTTTCATAGAGACACCTAAAAAAGGCTCTTTTTTATCTTTATCTAATTGTGATTTTTGAGGGATTATTCAGATGCAAGACAGTTGAATGTAGTAGTTAAGTTAAATTCAACTCTTAGGTTAAATAATAGACGAAAAATAGATATACAAATTTTGCTGAAGAGAAGCGAAAATGCAACAAACGGAGGAAAAAGCAGCCAAACATAAACGAGTACAAGCAAAACATCAACCAGTTCTCTTTACACTATCAGATAACCTGTGTTAGGACCCGGCTGTTAGGCCACAACAAATAGGAGACACACAATGATAAAGTTTTCCAAAAATATATTTTATAAAACCACATTAGATCAATTTAAAGGATGATCAATGTGTGGGGTGGGGTTGTCAGTATAGTCATTGGTGTAAGTGTACATGAGTGATGGATATGTGTGTATGAGTTTAAAATGCAGACAAAGCATATACAACAGAACCAAACCAACGGAGACGCAGGGAGAGCTGGAACAGCAGCAATAGGCAGGCAGGCAGCCAGAGAGAGCAGAGCTGCACTGCAGCCAGGCTAGTATACACTCAGATTACACTAATGAGCACCTGCAGAGTCAGCAGAGACACAGGTGAATCACACAACAAACGCACAACAGCAGGGGTCGTCACACCTGCAAAAGATGAAGTGCATTACTGTTTTCCAAAAGTTTTTTTTGTAAAAAAAAGCTTGTTGGATGTTTGATTGAATGGAAACGAGTTGTCTTACTTCAAACTTGGTTTAAGGACCATCGAGGATGCATCATAACAATGGCACACACCACTGGAGCTACACCTCCAGCCAGCCTACAGAGTAACGCATGCGCAGGACAACTTCCTACTAGTACGGCACCTGCAACAGCTCAACATAGACTGTGAACAATACTGATCACAGTGACTGATCTACATAGCTTATCTTTTTTAAAGGCAGGCCAAGAAGTCCTTTTCAGAAAATTTTTCCATGAACAGGATGTGTATTGTTTTGCTTTGAAGATGCAAAAAGTAAATACAGATCTTTTGTTTTCTTGTGATCATAAAACCCCTAGGATACATACTCAGAATACATAGTGAGAAACTTCTGTACCCATATATAAAATCCAGTAACTTTTACAAAAAGTTGATAATTTTTAGACGCACCCAAATGCAGTGGAACAAGTCCAGTTTACACTTGAGGGTTAAAATAATGCAGTCTAGCTGGGGTAATATACCATCTACTGGTCAGGATTTTGATAAATACTGCCTGTATTAGACAAAGGATGAGATGGTTGTGTGAGGACAATGAGAATAGTTTGAGTCACATCACCGACCTCCTGATCAACCAAGTGTCACTGCTGTGCATCAGATCGGTTCAAAAATAATCCCTGAGGTATTTTAGTGCTGCCTTATTGCAACTCCGCGAGGACAGTGATTTATCAGAGTTTATTAGGTTTTTTTTTACATAACAAAAGCAATTTGCTTTCATCCGAATGGTATTAAACAGCACAGGGGACGTGGCTGGTGGCTGTTGAGTGATGTGGTCTGCATCAGTGAAGCTGTGAATGTGAGTATAGGGATACTGCAGGTAGAAGACGAACAAAGAGGCATGAAAACAAAGTAACTAAATGAGAGGGAAATGTTTGGCACTAACATGCTGCAGAGAACAAAGACGTGATTTACGATAACATCTGCTTTAGGGAAGTGATCCCAACATATGGTTACCCTTTAAAACGAAGCAATATCTATTTGTGGCCCCTCGTTAAAAGTCACATATGTTAAAGAATATTAAAAGTCAAACAGTTATTTTTCCTACTCAGATTCATTTATTTGGACTGACTTGTGGTGAAATGAGAGCAAGTCACAATGTGTTTCTGAAATGTTTTTCTCAGAATTATTTTTTGCTTTCCAATCCTGTTAATCATTTTTGAACTTGGGACCTCTTGGAGGTGTCCCGAGTCCTCCCCCCCAGGTTGGGAACCACTGCTTTAGGGCTGCAACTGATTATTTTCATTATCAATTAATCCATACATGATTGTTCTGTTTGATCAATTGATCGTTTTGTGTAAAAACAAATCTCATAAAATAGTGAAAAACAAGTTCCAAGAGTTCAAGTTGATGTCTTCAAATGTCTGCCTGACTGACAGTCCAAAGATATTCAGTTTACGATATAAAACCTGCAAATCCTCACATTCGAGAGTCTGGAACCATCAAATGTTTGGGTTCAAATTAAATGAATAATCAATAGCAAAATTGTTGTACATTCATTTTTTGGCAAAAAACTGATTCATTACTAATACAATTAACCATAAAAATCTTCTGTTCCATTTTTTTGTTTCACTCAACTATTTATTTAAATGATATATTAATCAAACATATTCACAGCTGTACACTCAATTAACTCTTTCTCCACTGCCTTGTTTAATTTTGAATGTACAGTTAACCTGTGTTTTCATTTTAGGTGTGAATCATATTTTGAGAGGATATCTTTTAACTTCCAGGTCATAATTTTTATTACATAATTCTACTAACCTGTTACAGTCACGTTTACTTGGTTAATTATTTCTCTTTATTTGAATTCTTAGTGCCAGATACAAGCTTTTTGAGGGTGAGACTTCACTACATTGCTAGCATTTGCTATGGCTGCCTGATTTCATAAAAGAAGACATGAACCCTGCATGCATTTAACCCTTAAACTACTGCCTTGGCTCTGCATTTCCATCATGTTTGTTGCCTATGAGATCTGAAATGCGGGCCTGAAAGGAAAACGGCACCGTTTTCATGATGTGATCTTGCACCTGGAATATCACAGATTGTTTTGCAGTTATTTAAGGGTTAATCAGGTGTCTCGACAAGTTATTGCTTGTGTAAAAATAAATGCATGTCTTTTCTCAACAGAAGAACCATTGGAAAATATTTTTTCAACACTTAAGTTCCTCTTCTTTTGGAAATCTTAAAAATGGAAAAAGGAAAAGAAGAATGCATCTTTTATACTTTTTGTTATACTGTTGACATTTATGCATTTTACCAACCTTTCCTCACTTGACCATCAATTTTTTTTAAGACATTAACATACTTTGTTTCTCTCTCTGTCTAATAGTCCTATTGAGTCCTGTCAGAACTTCTACGAAGACTTCACGTTGCAGATCGACATGGCATTCAACGTGTTCTTCTTGCTGTACTTTGGCCTCCGCGTAAGTAGAACTGAAGCTGCCTACATTTAAAAATAAATAAATAAATAAAATAAAATATGTAGTTGTTGTTTATCTTTACTCTTATCTGTGTACCTGAAAACTGTGAATCTCACTTTGACCCTTCACTTCCATCAGTTCATTGCTGCGAATGACAAGCTGTGGTTCTGGCTGGAGGTGAACTCGGTAGTAGACTTCTTCACGGTTCCTCCGGTGTTTGTGTCGGTGTACCTGAACAGGAGCTGGCTCGGTAAGGATGCTCACATCACACGCACAGGCTGTACATTGTACTGTGGATCTTTGGGTTGGCGGAGGAGGCTGTGCTGCCCCCCAGTGGATATAACAGGTCTAACAGCTGTTGGTGAATGCAACGGATAATCTCAGCCAGTCACTAAAGCTGAAAAAACGTAGTATTTTGTGGTCATTTACATGGGGACACCTACAATATCAGCCATACAAGTTTGACATTTTTTGTCACAAAATGAAATTAATGGGACATTGCATGACATGCATGAAAAGTTTGAATCATCCTCACTAATACTGCGGAAATAGTGCATCAAATTAAAAGACTCTGTTACAGCACAGCATAAAACACTGAAAAGCATGGTGACTCAAAAAGCTTTATGAGCTTTACTCGTCAAACTAATGCTTGTTTGCATGGCAACACTACCAAATATTGTATGGTTGTCATCTGGTGTGCCGTTTTAAAATGTGCATTTATGCAAGTTGATTTAAAGGGAAATATAATGGGTGCCATGTCTTTGGCCATGTGTTGTGAGCAGTGGGCCTTGTGCTGCAGTGTCACATGCCCTTTACCTCTCCAGCACACCTGCAATAACACTCGGATGAAATTATTCTGTGTTCGAAAAGTACACGAAAGGGTAAAAAAAAAAGGTAATAGGCTTTGATGGGGGCTCGAGCGCTAGAATAGAAGTCAATCTGCTAAATGTGTGAAGCTCATCACTCGGAGAGGTCTGTGAGGAATTACAGGATTAAGGGTCGGTCTTTTTTGCTGCATTACAGGTTTGTATAGCTGCTTTTTATTCTCCTGTCAGCTTAGGAACAAACCTGCCGTGTAGCCAACTCCAGCAATGAACACTCTTAGAGTCAATATGACAGCTTGATGGGTACAGTTGCATAACGTGCCTGTGTTTTTCCCTGGGCTAATGTACTGGGATTTATGGTGCAAAAACAATAAAAGTATAACTAGCCACTGCTAGTTGCTTACGCCATCTAGTGGGCATGTGTGAGTATGACAGTATTGTCATGTTTTGGGCATCAGTATAAAGTGTCCATGTCATTGTTAGTTGCATTATACTGAAAGTTATTGGTTTGTTAGCAACAATGCATTTGTATTGGCCATTTTATTTCTATAGTTTAGCAAACAGTGTTTGCAATCAAGCTTAAATGAGTCAGTATTTTTTTTATTTGATCTCCAACTCAATGTATCCACTGGATTGTCATGAGGTCAATCTTTGTGTTTTCTGTGGACATTTTATGTATTTTATGTTATTTTAAAATATGTGCTTTTTTTGTATCCTGTTTTCAACTTTATTTTAAATCATTTGCATGCACTATTGCACTACTTTAGTGCTATTTAGTGCTTTTATTTCTCTTCTGATAAAGCCTGTGCTTCACTTTTCTACACACCATTAGTGTAATCTGGAACAACATCAAAATTCGGAAGCTGTTATCGATGCATTTTTCCCATCACAATTATTTAGATAATTTATTCCTGTTGATAGGCCTACTTTCTCCTTAAAAACATTCTACTGCGTGTGTAGTCACGGGACTTCGCCTGGACCAGTCAGCCGCATGGAAAGCATAATGGAGGACAACTTAAACACCGAGTCCGAGTCAATTGAGCAACTTGTGCCCCAAAAATACGCAGTGTCCATCGTCTGGAAACATTTTGGCTTCAGAAAAGATGATTTAGAACAACGTGATTAATTATCGTTCATTTATCGTTATCGTTTTGATTTTAGGTCATATTGTGCAGCCCTACCATGCTGTCTTAAAAAAAATCAAGCCCTCAGACCTCTCCTCCCCTGCATGGCCTCTGTTAGGTCTGTGTGGATGGAAAGATGTGTTACACTGAACAAGTGTGTGTGTGTGTGTGTGTGTGTATATATATATATATATATATATATATATATATATATATATATATATATATATATATATATATATATACACACACACACACACAACTTTTGTTTGGTGTTTTAGTGATGTTCTGGGTTCACAGATAGTTATAAAAGGTTTTCAACCAATCAAATTAGAGTTGTTGTAAGTTGAGGGCACAGGAGAATTCAGCTGCTCATTGTGATGCTGCTTTCTGTTGTTTACTGAAGAGGTTGTTACAGATATGAAGGACCAACCCATCACTTATTTTAGAAAGATATTCACATGATATTGCAATATTTTCTCTACATGATTGTTTTGACTGCATTTCTTAAAATTCCTGAGTCAGACAATGTGAGCATTCCTGCAATTCTGTTACTGTTCCCATCTTGTTGTTTGGTTGCTACCGTTTGTGTATAGGTGTTGCTCTTGTCATCTGCTCCGCCAAGCATGCATGCTGAACAGTTCCTCTATTTTCTGTATTTCACACAAACCAAAATGCTACACATCCTGCTAGACTCCAGCAGACAGCAAACAAACAAGTATCCATGCACGTAGTTGACCGTGTACAGGTTTGAATACTTTTGTGTAATTTTTGTTGTTCAAATGAACATGAGCTTAAAAGATATACTGATATTTCCTGTGATTTTTAGATCTAATTCCAGTGGAAAGAATTCTGTCAGACATAATCTCAGTCAGTATGGTCAGTGAGCAGTTGGTCGTGGAGGATTAGTGACTGATTTAATGTTTAGTTAAACTGAGGTTAAACAGGTGAGTAGGTCATACCAGCTCAGCAGCAGCTGTCTAACTCCCTCCTCTGATCAAAACTCTATATTTCACCGGGCGCTCGGCCAATGTGCCAGTCTGCCAATCCTCATGTCTGATGTCTGCTAATATTCTCTCATACTAACATTGATGCATGAAAGGCTTGCGGGTGCGAGCATGACACACTTTTGGGATGTTGCATAGAACATGCCTTCATGCAGAAACAAGCTTGTGTGAAATACTGTACAAGCAGCATGTTTATCTTTTGAAAGTGAAAATAATCTAGTCCAACTCGTTCAAATATCACAAGGTAAACAAAACATAACTCTTCCATATAAGATAGTCATGTCTTGGTTGCCACATGTTGCAGCTTTTTCCTACTGAGCTGAAGTGGAGGAAGCTTTTTTTAGATTAAATTGTTTGAACGAAATGTCCTCAAATGCAAATGCTCTAAAGCAGTGCTTCCTAACTTAGGGGTCAGCAATTTTCTAAATTCTCTAAGGATTTTACTGTAAATAGCTATGTAATTAGATTAAGGAAAGAACGTGAGACACAGTTCTGAGACAGTCGTTTGAGTTTAGTTTGTTGTGTTGAGTTTATGGGCAGTTGTTGATTTCCAAAATTTCCTTTTAAAGAGAAGCTCTCTTTTAGTTCATATTTTTTATGTTTGACCTTTTTGGCTTGTGACCCCCTCAAGTCAAAGCAATATCTTCTTTGCAAACCCCTAATCGCCTGATGCATAGGTCTCCCAGTTGTGACCAGTTCGACTTTAGAGTGATATTTGAATAATTAGAAGAGTCCTGAAGAACCAAAGTGATCCAATAATACAACAAGAAAAAGCCAATATTAAAGGAAAGTCTGAAAAGAATGACATAACTTTGTGTAGCAACTTTCTTTCTTTTTATCAGATTTAAGTTGCAACCCTTTTGGGGGTCTGCTCTAGGCTGTGCCAGCAACTGATTGAAATCACAGTACCTAACTGGAAGTGTTCCAATTGAACACTTTTTTAATTTTTGCCTAAAATTAGCACAAACCATAGACATAAACCTTCATATGCATTTGCAGTTATATAGCAGTTAATGTATAGGAAATTATAAGAAACTATAGGACCTGTGATATAAAACGTTCTGCGGTCACAAAATTGTTTATTTCTTTCATACGTTTCTCTAATCTTTGCCCTCCTTTTTTAGAAAAACAAAAACAGAAGTGACACATACAATTTAATTTTTTTACATTTCAGCTCAAATGGACTTTGCAGACTTAGATTTCCATCAGCTGTTGCATTTTCTCTATTTGCAGTGACGTTTTTCATGCTGCGCATTTAGATTTTACGTCCACTACAATGGCGATTATTACATCAGCTGTGATTAATTTAGGGATTAATGCAGAATCACTAAACCCATAGGAAAAAAACAAAATGATTGCCAAAGCTTGTCATTTTTCCCAAACACAGCTTTCGCTGGCCGTTCACATGACTTGTTTTTTACTATAAAGGCGAGACATGCTGTTCTTGTCCAAGATTAGAGAATGAAATTTGTTTTGTCAAGAGCAGTTGTAGAGTCATAGGGATGAGTTGTAGGTTACACTGTGAAGCCAGCTGATGGACAGACTTACTGTCTGGCCTCTTCCTTTCCCTGGATGAATCCTAAAGGCGCTTACACTCTAATATCCTGATGGGAAAAGGGTTTGCTTTAAGCTTGCCGAATGCGCCTGATCACTGCTGTTGTTGTTGATGCTATGAAGGTCTGAGGTGAACACATCAAAAAGACTTTCTTTTTGTCTTGTTTTTCTCTTTTTGGAGGAGGATCATATTTTTTTTACATGGTAGCTGGCAACGTGAATGCAGAATAGAGAAGGTGTGGATGTGAAGCAGTTTTTGGACTTAACATTGGAAACTTTTGCCTACAAAGAGTAATTTCCAGACATGATTCCCACTAAGATGTTAGTGTACAGGGGGCCCGATGGAGGCACACACTCTCAGACAGTTTGTAACACAAGGAGGCGCAAGAAATCGACCGGGGAGCTCTTCCAGAAGGGCTACAGAGTCAGGATGAGCCATGCGCAGGTCAGCGAGAAAGAGGACCAGGACAGTATCTGCTACAGCCTCAGTGCATGCTTCCATGTAATCTCCTACTGGGGTAAGACCTGCAGAACGTGGGAACGAGGGGAATCTCCACTAAAGCGGAAGGCTGGCGTGTCCAGAGGTATTTGGACTCCAGCTGGATCAGGTTCAGGTTGAGGATTTGCTCTGTATTATGCTCCCCATCTGGCAAACACTCACTTGAAATGAAAGATGAGCTTTGGCAAGGCACACCACAGTTCACGTCATTTCATAAAAGATTATTTATTTATACTTTCCTGGCTGAATGATTGCCCGTAATGTCTTTGATTTGTTTCATTAGGCATTCACACGAATCTATTCCAGCAGGAAAATTTGTCTGCCGGATTACAGCGTGCAGAAATGGATTTTACTTGATTGCTCACTCTTGGCTGAAGTGGCATTTAATTGTTCATGCCGCACCGGCACTGCAGTGGATTCTGCTTTTTTCTGAGTCAGATCAAGGAATCATTTTGGCTTTTAAACTCAGGTGGGAGGTTCCATTTAGCAGGTAGTTTACCGCACGCAGTGCACCTAAATGATGAAACATAAACAATAAAAAAATAAATTATTTTTCTAAATAAGTCATGTTTTTGAAGGAGATGATTGTCTGACAGAAACAACAGTAAATTGGTTAGAATGAGGTTGTGATTTCACGTATATGAGGCTTAAATGATGATGTGATGCAGTCAATCAGTAATCGTATAGAGGAGCTCAGGCTGGTGTTGTCACTGCTGATTTTGTTGGTGTTTTGCCGTCCTTGAACTCTTGGCAACTGGCACAAGGTTTTTTTTTTTCTTCCCATAAATACCCTCACATGTAGGATTTGACGTCACGTCTGTTTAATCATTGAGTTTGGTTTGACAGTGTCCACCTGTCTCTAATCCAGGTTTTCATCTCAGCAGGAATGAAACGTGTATCAGGTAGATGCCAGTGCTTCCCGAGGCTCGTGAGATTAAAGAGTTGTGGGTTGGTGAAGCGATATCTGGGATGTTGAGCTTGTTTTCATTTTTTCCCCACATATTCAAGAAAGTTTCTTTTATGATACAGTAAGGCTAAGTATCGCTTGATCAGTTGGAGTTTATTTTTTTCTAACAATATGAATCCAATGAAGTTGCTAAACATGGATGAAAGTATGAAAGGTATGATGTTCTTGTAAGGTCGAATTGCTCTTGATGTCGTTTCTATTTTATTAATCATCTCTGATAACTTCTTTATGGTCTTTTTTTCTCACAGGCTTGAGGTTTTTAAGGGCCTTAAGGTTGATACAGTTCTCAGAAATTTTACAGTTTTTGAATATACTAAAGACAAGGTAAGTGTATTCATATTTTATTTACTTTTTGCCAATGTAGCAGACAGTTTGCAGTTTTATGTGTGAACATTGCATGTAAAGTGATGTGAAGCAAACTTTTTTGTAGCTATAAGCATGAATATAGTTTTTGTTTGTTTGTTTTAGGGGAAACGTTTTTGCAATGTTTTCCCTGAAGCAAAATAAGCATGAGCACTTGCTTTCATTTGATTTGATAAACATTAACATTAAGTTTACTCCTCAGTACTGCAGTCAGTAACGTGTACTTATATGATGGAGTCTTGAACAAAACCGCTTTCTGTTTGTCTCCTCGCTGCTCAGAGTTAAAGCTTTTTGCACAGATGTCAGGAAGAGCTTATAGCGCAACAAAATGCTTTAGAATAATCTCTTCTCTCATTCACTCAGATGAAGGTAAATACAGAACACAGAGTAGGAGAGGACAGAGGTCAAGCAAGGACTTGTACTGCATACACGACATACTGTATTATTTAAAGAACGTCGCACATATAAAATTACAGTACTTACAGTACATACATAGTGAGGAAGACATTTGCTAACAAAGTGCATGTGTTTACATTTACATTAGTCATGTTTTTTTATATCATAAGATACTTTTTGTGTGGAAATTTAATGGAAATGTACGCAAACTCGTGAAAATACATGTTTCAATTACTAATAGAGCTGTATACTACATCTTTTTTATGACAAAATGACAAAATAATACAAAGTATGCACTTTAATTCTATACTATTAGTTGAAAAATGATTTCCATTACATTAAATGCAATAGCTTTAAGGAGGATTTGTACAGCATGCTGTTGTTGAAGTCAATCTTTTTCTTTTTATAACTTCTATTTATAATTTAGCATAATTTAGTAATATAATAATTTCTCTCTGTAGCTCCTTTACACAACATCACTCTCTTGACTGAATACAATTTGAAAGCTATATAATGCATTTTAATGCATTTATCTTCCAATCTAGCAACGTGTTTTGACATCTTAGACTATATTTTCCTTATACCAATGTAATAACTAATAATTAACAACTCAAACTTTGTTGTCTGACTCTTTTTTAAATAGCAACTCAATAAAGCTGGTGAACCTGTGTTCAATCTTCATAAGCACATGGCTAACTGCAGCAGGATTCATTCATTTGGTAAGTTAGTGGGAGCCATTTAAGTTTGTGAAAGCATGTTGGTATTGCAAATGAGCACTCACTTTGTACTGATTTAGTTTTTACTTTTAATACTTTTCATACTTAGCACTTACTTTTTCCTGGTTGTTGTACAAATCTCGACCTCTGTTCCAGGTGGAAAACTCAGGGGATCCTTGGGAAAACTTCCAAAATTCCCAGGCACTTTCCTACTGGGAATGTGTCTACTTACTCATGGTTACTATGTCCACTGTTGGCTATGGAGACGTTTATGCAAAAACCACCCTGGGTCGCCTGTTTATGGTCTTCTTCATCCTCGGTGGTTTGGTAAAAATCCCTCTCATTACTTATTCCTGCTTAATATCTTCCATGCAACCAATCATCACAGCCCGCCAGGTGTTACAAACGCATGGGACGTGCTCTCAACTCAGGACGCCCTTCACCTGTTGTTTACACTGAGATGTTTTTGTGGCTCACCACATCACCACAGTATGTTGCATGTTGTGTATTGTATGAGTTGTCCACAGTATTGCAGCATTTATTCAGGTATAATGCTGACGTTTTGTTCTGTTATTTATTCATTCTCATATGAGATGTAGAATATTTGAGATTTTTTGCATCTGTTATTAACTGTAAAAGTACTGCGGTTTCAGGTGGCTTCACCCTCCTGCCTCCCCTCCCTCTTTCCAACAAACACAATGATACAGATGTGATTTATTATAGCCTAGCTTGATGGATGTAGTGACATTATCTCAGTTTCTGCACAGTCATTTAAAGGTATATTAGGGTATGAAATGCATGAAGCGGAGATTTCACAAAATAATGATGATCAAATAAATCCTTAATCTTACAGAAAACATATTTTGTGGGATTTACTACAGACCTGAGTTACCTGATTAAAGAGTAAAGCCAAAGATCATTTCGAGATCATAAAGTATTATTCATAACAGCATGGTGACACACTGTAATATGGGTAGAGTTGAGTATAAAAGAGGTTTAAGTGGCATGTTATATGTCCACTGAAAGCCAAAGTTAACTTTCAATCAATACATTTTTACACTTAAATGAATCCTAAATTAAAGGAAGTTAATGGTTTAAAGATCCACATTTATCTGCTTGATTTAAATTTTTACAAAACATGCTTATTATAGTTACCTATAATGAAAAAGATGCAAGCATTCAAAGTTTTTATTTTACTCTCTGGGAATATCTGTGAAACTGCACTTGTGCCTATTTTACACACATTTTTTTAGTTTGTAAAATAGCAATAGCAGACAAATGTATTTTAAATTAAAGTCCTCACACTGACACTTAAATAGGATCCAGCCAAGTTCTTCCGGTCATTGTCCAGCAGTGTAGACCATTACAGTTAAGTTAATGTCTGCCATCCATTTGGCTGTGCTATCCAAATCAACCTGACATATGTGTTTGTTGGACGAAACATGGCACATAAGGCTTTTTCTTGATTTTTATAATTTTTATTTTTCTGTCACAGATTGACATATCGCTCATCAGCTGTCATTTTTCTCCTTTACTCTTCCAATATATCCGTAAATATTGGCTTAAAATTTCCTTTTTCATTTTCATACTTTTCTTGATATTTTGAATGTAACTGTGATATAACTTCAGGCTACATTCAGTCGACTTATTTGGATGAACTTTTTTATTTTCTTTTTCCTGTTAGCAAATAAGTACTAATACTACTTCTGCACACACAGTAGTGTTCCTCTCTTATACATATTTCTTTAAAAGTAGAGGACCTGCTCTTTGCCTATCTTTTTTTTAGTCTTTTCTTCTGTCTCCTATCTTCTCCTTAGGCCATGTTTGCGAGCTACGTCCCTGAAATCATAGAGTTAATAGGAAACCGCAAGAAATATGGTGGTTCCTATAGTGCGGTTAATGGGAGAAAGTAAGTATTCAAGGAGGCTCTACTGCCTCCGCCGCAGTAGAACCTTCTCTGCATGCCCTTTTCTTTTTCTTTTTCATGCATGTAGGCCATGTTTGCTCGCTACGTGCCAGAAATTGCTGCTCTCATCCTTAATCGGAAGAAATATGGAGGGAGTTATAACTCGACCAGAGGCAGAAAGTAAGTCAAACAAATGAAAAAACAGCAAACTTTTAATGGTGTGGTTGTGTGTGACTCAATTGGCCCTCTCGTAAAGAGGTGACATACCCTGATTTCTGCTTAAATAGACATCATGAAACTGTAATTTGAAATGTAATGATCTCAATTAGCATTAAAGTCACACTGTGACTGAAGAACTTGGCCATGATCAATGTGTAGAGTTTGTTGTATTGCTGCTGCTTTTATCTGTGCAAGCTGTCATTGCTGCTTGTCATAAATGAACGTCTGCTTTTACACTGCAAAAAAAATCTCTACCTCAAAAAGTGATTTTTGTCTGTTATTGAATTCTAAAAGTCTAATTTTCTTTAAAAAAAAAAAAAAATCTGGTAGTTTTTTTTTTAAACCTGTTGTCAGTATGTTGAAGAACTTGATGATTTTAGTTTTTTATGTTGATTTTTGTTTTCAGAAAATAGGACTTTTAGAGCTCAGAAAAGAGACAAATGTGACTCGATAAGACAGAGATTTTTGCTGTGTATCCATGTAAATGTATTATTGTCGATGGGACACGTAGGATTTTCTCTCTGATCTATCCCTGTAATATAAACTTTGATTATCCATGCCAAAACATTTTTTTAAATATACTGTATACTGAGTAGCATATTTAATTAAGCAAGAGTATATTTTATTTCTTATTCATTTTATTAAATGTTAGTTTTGCTTCAGAAATCTGTAATTGTTGCTATGGTTGCTGTGGTTAAACTTTAATCAGAACTAGGTTTGTATCTTAAATTATGATTTTAACGGACAGTTGCCAGCCAATCAGAAATATGTGTTATCCATGGCAACGATATAAAAGCGATAAATAACTTTAGTTATTATAACAGCATCCCCTATTGTACTGTGTATAACAACGTTATTTAAGAACAAAAGAGAGATTTCAACAGGTGTAGCACAGTTTATTCTACTGTGACACGTTGAAAATCCTACGTTTTGTGGTGTCTTACTTGTAATGAAGTTGCTTATTGTCAATGTACATTTGTGCCAAATTCGTGTTTCTAAATCAGGTTTTCACAGTCATTCACACAGTTTGATTTTGTTCACCCATCTCTCTGTTCACCCACCCAAACTCAAATTTCTATACAAGACAAATTGCCCAAATAACATAACAGGAAATTGACAAAATTATAAACTCAATAAACTGAAAACCTGAGTATATATTTATTATTTAATAAAATTATCAAACTCATACATCCAATTCCTTATGCCATTGCTTGCTTTGTGTTGATCTTTGGAACTTTGTTTTTCTGTTCTGGAAAAACTTTGTTGTTGCCATGCTTGTCTATTTTTCACGCTTTTGCTGCAGAATATTCTTGGCCTTTATCTTCAGTCTGACCTACACCCTCAGGACTAAATAAAAGCTATGTTGAGTTTACAGGAATAGTTAGAAAAGTTAGATAGTAAAATCAATCACTCTTATGTCTGTACGATAAATGTAAAGCTAGGGCCAAGAGGCAATTAGCTTTGCTTAGCTTAGCATGTAATGGGCCTCTGACACCGCCACACGGTAACTCACTGGCTATAGTTATTTCAAGCGATTTCGATCACAGCGGTAAGGGTATGAAGCGGTTGCTACACAAACGTGCACAGATTGTGCTCTGCCGCGCAGAGTTCACTGGGCTGAACTTCTGCTAGTAACCGCCTGGCTTGGGCAAGCCACTTTGGGGAACGCTCTTGCATGTAGGCGGTTGCAGCGCTGTGCTGTGAAAACAACTTAACACCCCGTAAAAATACAACTTATCTCTTACATACATTTTTGTGCCTGGGTTTTAAGAAACATGTTAATTAGTCATCTTTAGATGTGCTGGTATGTGTATTTTTGTCATTAGACAGAACAAGGCTAGCGGTTTCCCTCCTGCTAAGATAAGCTAAGCTAATCGCCTCCTGGCTCTAGCTTCATATTTAACGCACAGACCAAAGATTAAAAAAAAGTGCATTTCCCCATCTGTCAAACTATTCCTTTAACATATACACTTTCGTGTCCTAAGCTCTGCAGCTGTTTCTAAAGATAGTGAGATTCTGCTGGATGCCTCCAAACAAAATATGGCTTCTTGTAGCATGCTTTTGGTACTTGTGCTCGTTCACTTAGTTTTGAAGAAGTCAGACTTGGTTTTGGAAACTCTCTTAAACCAAATCTTTGCTTCTTTTGTTTTGTAGAAATCTCACAATTAGAGCTTCCTAAGTCATGTTTTTGTATCTTGTACAATTCTGTAGCCATTATTCTGTAAATTATTTTGATTATTGGTGAACAGTCAGCTTGTTTGTGTTTTTGTATTTGGTTAGATTTACTCACATAAACATCTGGTCGACATAATGGCTTTACAGTTTTAACAGCTAACATAGTCCCAACTTTTCACCAACAGTTTTTGAGAAATTTAGACCTGGACCTAGATCTGTGGACATAATTTTATCCCTGTATGATTTTATTTTCGACTCCTTGCATTTCAGTATTAATGCATTATTATTGTTCTATTTCCCTCTGTCTTCTTCTTCATCTCTACTTGTCATTTGCACCATTACTGTCATAGATCCATCCATCCATAGAGTAACATCCTTGTGACTGTTTTCCTTTACATATTAGCGGAACAAGTGGTGCAAAATAACAATGATTCTGATGCATTTATTGTACATTAAAGTCACAAAGAATCACTGCAGTACAGTGAGATGCAACCTGAGTAAACATCTGAAATTATTTTCGAAATAATTCATAAATAAAAACACAAACACAGGAAGAAATCTAAACTGGGTTCCTTACATAAAGAATATGTGATGTGTGGGAATCGAGATAAACTGTGCTGATTTCATAATCTCCATCTAAGTAAACTGATCCTTTATAATCTGATACTGAAATCCACAGTGCTCTCTGACCTACTCACTCGTCACGACAGGAACATCAAACATCTATCCTGTAACATAGTTTTTATCATTTCAACTAAATCACCTAAATAAAAACAGTACTGATTACTGTACCATTACATCTCTCTCATCTCAGATTTACCTTTTGATTCCAGGACAAAGATGAAGATAAAACAACAATTTGTGTGTGTGTTTTGTTGTTGACTTTTATTCAGACTACATTTTAGTTTCATTATGATTCTGCACCTTGTTTTCCAGGCACATCGTGGTCTGTGGTCATATAACACTTGAGAGTGTGTCCAACTTTCTAAAAGACTTCCTACACAAGGACAGGGATGATGTCAATGTAGAAATTGTTTTTCTCCATAAGTAAGTACAAAACCGCAAAATTCATCACTCAAGAAAAAACACTCATCTCTTCAGGAGAATAGAAATAGTGCTCCTCCTCATATTTAAGAGTTTCTCTTTTTTTATCTCAGTATTTCCCCTAATCTTGAGCTGGAAGCCTTGTTCAAGCGCCACTTCACTCAGGTGGAGTTTTACCAAGGATCTGTCCTGAACCCACACGACCTGGCCAGAGTCAAGGTAACTGACAGATGAGACTCTGTGGCTCAGAGGGAAACTGTGCTGTCTATAAAGTATATACTTAAAGTTACTGACTGATGTTTTCTGTTTGCCGTGTGTGATTTTTGTTTCCAGATCGAATCAGCTGATGCCTGTTTGATCTTAGCCAACAAATACTGTGCAGACCCTGATGCTGAGGATGCATCCAACATCATGAGGTAAACCAGAGCAGCTGCTCCACAAATAACGTTATTTTTTTTAAACCCTGTGACCAATTTATGTTCAATTGTGGTGTAGCTTCTGAGAAATGTACTGTACATAGTTTTGGAGTGGAAGAACTGAAATTGGTAAAAGTTCAATGAAAAATAGGACTGGATGCACTCAACTCACGAAGATACTTAGAGAGCTTTGGGCGCTGGATCTTAAAAGTGAATAATCATAAATAAAGCTACTAGGACAGCACTCCAATTTGGTAGTTTATTGCCACAAAATGGACGTTTCGGACAGCGCCCTTCATCAGCGTGTGCGCAGGCAATTACAGTTTTCAATAACAAATTTGGATGAGGAAACAAGTTATTTTAATGGATTTCAACTTTAGTTCTTGGAAGAACTGTTTCATCAAAAGATCCACTGCTATATAAATACAACACAAAAAGCTTAATGGAGAATTGCATTAAGGCAATAAATATTCAGCTCTTTAAAAGTCAGAAATTCATTAATATAGCATTATACAAATGTTCAATAATCTAATCTACTGACATAATACATACAATAGGCCTGGATTGGAAATATGACATCAAGATCATACAGTACTTCTAAAAGTGAGTTTATATTGTTCCTTCTTTCTGGACTTCAAAATGTGAGTGTAAGCGAGCGTGTCAGAGTTGGCTCTCACTGTAAGCACACAGACTCTCTGCATGAACAAACTCCTTGTGCTCACTTTCCCTTTTGGAAACTCATCAAGAACTCAGAGAGAAAACATGAATCAGTTACAACACACCCAATTCTCTTTCATTAAAAGACACAAGAAACTGTGTTGTCTTGAGCTTTAAATCTCATAGGCATAAATAATTGCCAGCTGCAAATTGTGTTAATCATATACATTCATATTTTTTTTTTAGCTGTAAGACGTTTTTATGTGCCCAGAAAAAGTAGACAGTGACACAGGAAAAGTCTCAACTGCAAGTGGTCTGATTTTGTTTTGTCCTTCCTGTCATGCATCAGAGTAATATCTATCAAGAACTACCATCCAAAGATCAGAATAATCACTCAAATGTTGCAGTACCACAATAAGGTTGGTATAATCTGTTGCTTTTACTTGATTTATTAATTAGATGTTTGAGGTTTTTGTTGTATTTAAGCATTTTGATATGGATATTTATGTTTGTTAGTACTGTAAGGCTACCACGTTACTTTGTTTTTTTGCCTTAAGGCCCACCTTTTGAACATCCCGAGCTGGAACTGGAAGGAAGGAGATGACGCTATTTGCCTTGCGGAGCTAAAGCTGGGGTTCATCGCTCAGAGCTGCCTGGCTCAGGGCCTCTCCACCATGCTGGCCAACCTTTTCTCCATGAGGTCCTTCATCAAGGTAGCCACAGCTAAGATGCACCCATCTGTGCTCACTGGATTAAGTTCATAAGTAAAATTTGCCATACATACAATCTGAATAGATAATATTGATTATCCCAGATGAGGCCCATGTGCAGCATCTGGTGAGTTGGTGGTGATGAACTTGTAAAAGAAATAAATTAAGCTTGCACTATTTTGTTTTTTGTGTTCAGTTCTTTTTGTAATGGTACAATCTTTCTGTATTTTGTTACATCTTTGTTGTAGATTGAGGAGGACACGTGGCAGAAGTATTACCTGGAAGGAGTATCCAATGAGATGTACACTGAGTACCTGTCGAGTGCCTTTGTGGGCATGTCCTTCCCTGTAATTTGCGAGTAAGTGCACTGAAACAAAGGCTTTTTTTTTTTTCGTTTTATGCAAGAAATTAACACTCGTGGCATTTAGCATTGGTCTTTTACTTACACCTTTAAAATGAAGAGTCTGTAGTAAGAGGGTGAAGATGTGCAAACAACAGTGTGGAAGTCTATGATGAGATAATGTTTTAACCTTAAAGCTACAGGTTTCTACAGAATCTGAAAGTTGCTGTGGTTGCAATTGTTTCAATGATTTTATTTATCTCAAGATTACAAGATAATTATCTTATGTCAGAATAATTCAGTAATTTTCTTTATAGCAAGTTACATCTTTTTGTAATTTACAGAGAAGAAAACAAAAGGCTGTTTTCTCAAGCCTTGCATATTATCCCCTTACAAGAAAACGACAATAATTGTAATGATTGGTATTGTGACCTACAGATAATGGAATAAAAAAGCAACCATTGCTAGAGATGGGTATCTAGGATTTTATTTATTCCAATATAGATATTGTTCATCAATACCGATAGTTACCGATACTTTTATCGATACTACTGTCTATAATTTGGTGCAACGCTGCAAAAATAAAGATTTGGTAAGATTTAAAGGTGCAATATGTAATACTGACAGCTAGTGTTTAAAATAGTTACTGCAGTACAAATTGAAAATACTGGAGAGAGTCATCTCCCCTGCCCGGCAGCTAATGTTACACATTGTAAACAGCCGTGGCCCGCTTGCCTGGTCCTCCGGTAACGTTAGCAGTTAGCATGGCAGCGTTAGCAAGTACTAGTCAGGATCACTTTACTGGCTGTGTCTCAATTGCTTTTGCAAGTAACCAACTTGGGTACTCTAGCTAGCTATATAATTCAATGTGAGTACACGAATGTTGAAATGACATAAAATTCCCGTCCCTTGTAGCCGTGATAAATTAGACAGGAAGCTAAAGCTTACCTGTTCAGGAGGCCAACTCAGCGTCCTTTTTTGGGCTCTAAGCTGTCTCCATCTTTCAAATACATCTCCAATATTTACCCGGGGTTTGTTACGTCTCTGGTCACGCAAGAAACATGCCGTTTTTTTTAGGACGAGTAATTCTATCTCCGTTGATCCTTACCTTAAAGGTCAGCCCACCTACGTTACTGAGCCTGGACGGACAGCTAGCTTAGCTTCTCGCTCACGTCGGGGCAAACCCCCTTCACTTTAATCAGCAGGTGGGACTTAGCTTGGGTCTTGAGTTGTAGTATTGTTCAGTTGCCGATAAATAGCCTAAATTGTACACACACTGCTACAGTAAGTTCAAAGCTATAATCTTACTGCTTAATATTCACCGCCGTCTCACACAAACACACACTGCCACGTTCACAGCTAACTGCTAGCTTCATACTCACCGTCACACAAACAGTCTTTGTCTCTTTCTCTCTCTAGCGCTCACTAGCTTATATTGTACATGATCAGTTATTCCTTGAAGAAGTTCGCTACTTGTTTTATAGCCTAACACATTTTAGTTAAAAACTTCCAGAATTTTTTTTCCCAGATGCTGAGATACAGCGGGTGCCCTGGCGGCGTTTCATAAAAACTGATAAGCAGTGTCGTTATCGTTTGTCCAGGAGCTTATTGATACGTTGGTATCACCCAGTCTGATACCCATGCCTAACATCGCCACTCTATGGCTTCTGTACATGTATGGGCCATTTTTCGACAAAATCCTTGATATTCCCTTAAATATTAATTTTATAATTACAATAATTATCTTTTCAACTACTGGATTTGTTAGTTTAAGACTCGAAGAAGCTAAGATTGCAAAAAGGACAATAAGTGCATTAACGTTATGCCAGAAAAAATAGTTGCTCAGCCTCAAATACAGTATGTAAACCAGACCTCTAACGTTACATAGAAAAGAGTGGCACTTAAAGCTTAGACCATTTTCAGAAAACTACACATATTCAGCATCCATGAGGTCTAATTATATTGTTCTCTTTTGCAGACTCTGCTATGTGAAGCTAAAGCTGCTACTGATAGCTATAGAGTACAAGTCTGATCAAAGGGAATGCAGGTAAGTGGATGTGCTCACAGTGGATTATTGAATCCATTAAAATTCATGGATGCAAAAAACCTTAAATATGCAGGTGTGTTTGCTGTCAGTATTTGCTTTCAGTGATGACACTACTTTGAATCAGCATCTCTGTTTGACTGCAAACATAAGCTGCTTTACAAAACATGCAAAATTGATGTCTAAATTGGTTTGTTCACAAACATAACGGGTTTCTGATTACATCCTGACAAATTAATGGGGAAGGTGGCAGTTGGTCTCTTTAAACACAGTTGAAGCCTTGTTTTAGTGGTTTCTCTAATGCACTGCTCATTTTATACCATTGGAAGTGTCACTGCTATCTGCTTTCATTAACTTAATATAATGAACAGAGGCTATCGTGCCAAATGAGTTGTGAAAACTAATCCTGCCAGCCAGCATGTGACACTGCCAGTGATTAGTGCAAAGCCTAGCAAATTCTGTGATATAACTTTCTGCTGTGACATCTTTGGTCTATAAATCCTCGCAGCACCCTGATAAACCCTGGAAACCATATGAAAATGCAGGAGGGGACATTGGGCTTCTTCATTGCCAGCGATGCCAAAGAAGTAAAGAGGTGAGTGACCTGAGATCCAATGGTGTCTAAAAGTAAAACTGCTCTGATAGAGCCTCCGCCATGCTGTAGTAAAAAGGGCAAAGATAACTTTCCCAAATTTCATTACAACGTAGACAATTCATAGGAGGGCTGTATAATTTCCTTCCAGGTAGGTTAGGCTACGTGCTGACAGTGCTTACAATATGATAGTTAGCTTAACTTGTTGCTAGCAAGTTGTTGGCTGGTGATGTTATAGACAAGTGTATGTTCAGAATCAGAAAATGATTCATTGCCAAGTAAGTAACACTTCAATTTGCCTTGGTGGATGGTGCATACATAATCGCAGCATAATCATCAGTGACAAGCTCCACCTGGGCAGACAGGGAAACCAACCTGTGCTAACTGACGTAAAAAGCGTCACTAACTGTGTGCTGGATTTAAATTATTAGGCTTGTTCGAGATGAGCCAGATCTGCGCAGAATCGATCACCGGCGATCGCCGCCCAATGCATGCCGGTTAGATTTGTGTCCGACTTATGGCGCGTTCATGCCACCTCGGAATGACAGTGACCACCCCCGTGGTTACGTTGTTTTTCCGACTGGCAGCGTTCACATGGTCGGGATGCGTGTTCTTCTTCTTCTGTTATATTGGCATTTGGGATAACAACTTGTTGCATGACTGCCACCAACGGTTGACCGTAGCCTAGAGCATCAGGTGTGTGAAAACATGGAGGCCACAATAACAAAAGATTTTTAAAAATTTGCTGTTTTCTTATGTGAGCATACAAACAGCACATGGACAGGTGTTTGTTTGTGTTATCTGCAGGACAAAGGACGGGAAAGGACACGGATTAGGTGTTTTCTTTTATACATGGGCCTATTTATGAATACTTTTAAACATATGTCTGTGTATGTTTCTTGGCAGAGGCATTTGTCCACAATAAACAGTTTATTGTCATTAAAATATGTTCAGTGAACCAAACCATGTCGCCTACATCAAACGTAAGTTGTCAACAACGCGTCACCAACTGGGAAACTCGTTTAGCAAAATCCAGCCTGAGTTTCCCACCTCTGATTCCGACAGGAAGTGCCGTGAAAAATGTTTTTCCGATGTCTATGAACGCAGCATTAATCCTGACTTGCTTGGTCTGATAACATTTTATTAAATCGGAGTCGGACCACAGTGTTTCTGTCACTTCCTGTTCAGCCTGAAGGCTGCTGGAATCGGCTGGAAACTGTCCGACTTGACAGCGGATTTTTGTCCCCGCCCCCACCTGCTCCCGCCGGCGACTTTGGTTCACTGAACATATTTCAATAACAATAAACTTTATTGTGGACAAATGCCTCTGCCAAGAAACATACACAGACATAACATGTTTCAAATTATTCATAAATAGGCCCATGTATAAAAAACAACACCTTATCCGTGTCCTTTCCCGTTCGTTGTCCTGCAGATAACACAAACAAACACCTGTCCATGTGCTGTTTCTATGCTCTTATAAGAAAACTTTTTTTTATTGTGGCCTCCATGTTTTCACACACCTGATGCTCTAGGCTACGGCCAACTGTTGGTGGCAGTCATGCTACAAGTTGTTATGCCAAACGCCAATATAACAAGAAGAAGAACACGCATCCCGGCCATGTGAACGCTGGTAGTCGGAAAAACAACGTAACCACGGGGGCAGTCCCTGTTATTCTCTGGTGGCATGAACGCAGCATAAGGGTGGGAAAGTCTCCCCAGACACTGAGATTGTATTACTTGCATAAGCAGCAAATGCACTTTCATCAGTGGGTCCTATGCTCAATCACCTTTTTTTTTTTTTTTACTCACTCTTTGATGATGAAGTAGCCGAGGAGGCTTGTTTGGTTAGGCCAGTGCTTGCAACATGCTAGATAGCTTAACATGTTTTACTTTTGATACATGCCTAAAATTCTTGCCTGACTTGTTTTTGAAAACCAGGGAATAGAAATGATAAATCAATCTGATTCTTTCTGATGAAATGCTTATTTTAACAGTATTTCTGTAAGCATCAAATACTACTAAAACATTCTGTTCCAGAGTGATTACATGCAAACTGAAACAACTTGTTGCAGCGTAGTGAAAGTACAATGTCTGTAAATACTTTATTTCAGCATGTTGGACATCGATTTACTAGGAATTCTTGTTTCTATTCCACAGAGCGCTGTTTTACTGTAAAGCCTGCCATGATGACATTACTGATCCCAAAAGGATAAAGAAATGTGGATGCAAGAAATGTAAGTGACTGCATATAAAAACACACACACACACACAAACAATAAATATATATATATATATATAAAGTTTGTTTGACTTCAGTGCCTTTTCTTCACAGCACTGAGTTAGTATCAATCTAGCACTGTGATGGGGTATTTACACGACCTACATAGCCATGTGTCCAAACCAATTAGTTCTTCCATTAATTATTCACTTTCTTGTAACTTGTGCATGAAGAAAGGTCATCGTATTTCTTTCTGCAGCCAAAACAAACAGGTGCACAGTTTCCCTGGTAAAACTACACGTTTGGGCCTCTGTATAACATAAACACCTGCCCTTATTAATTAGTCAGTTTACCCAAATTACAAAACACAGCTTTCTGCTGGTATCTATTTCTGCAGATAGTTTTGGTTTCATGTGCTGAGGTTTTTCTTCTTTGAAATCTGCTTTTGTGTGATTTGGGTAAACTGATTCTTTAAGTATTCTTTATATTCTTTCTTTGTGGTTGCTCAGGGTCAGAGGGAGAGAGAGATTATTATTTAGCATATTCTCTTTTCGATGTGATTCCCACCTATTATAGATACACACAGAGAAGTGAGAAATCAAGCTATAACCTGCCTCTGTGAATGTTTGCTATGTCTTCTTTTGTATAATACGTAGCTGTCTGCACTGTTCGAGTTCATTGATAACTTTGTGACGTTAACAGGCATTAAGAGAGACTGTTAACACCACAGGTACCTGGATGGATTGTTTGTTTCTAGACTTTAAAAACACCATGTGCCACTATGTTGCTCTTTCTCTATGATTTAATATAGTTTGTGTTGTCTTAACCTCTACAGCTAACACCTAATCTTAACATGTATTCTCTTCCTGCTGCTTGGGAATTTGACATACTTGCCTTAAAAAAAAAATCACTTTATAGTGATATATTGTGAGTAATGTGGATTCATTTTCCTCCCGAAAACACAGCCTGCTACCCCCCGATTGAAGCAAACTGTTTTAATGTATTTTGAATGTTGCATGTACAATGGTTGATGCTGCCTGGATCCCCCCAGTTGTCATGTGCATGTCACTTTCAAATTTAGAGAAACATTCCAAAAAATTAAAAACAAAAACAAATTGTATCATTATTATTAGAAAAGAATTGCAGTTTTTGAAAGAACCAGAAAGGCCAGGATAAACAGCTGAGAATGCAATGTCTAAAGTACAATTTTATTTAGTTATTGCAGCATCCCCCAAAATATTATTAACAGAGCATCAACAATTCTGTCATGCCTGCTTGAGGAAGTACTACTCCACATCACCACCAGATGTCCCCACAGTCCTTTGACAAACGCAACATCCCTGAAAGATGAGCAGAGCTAAAAAGCCACCAGGATGAAGAAGTGATGAACAATTTTCAATTTTAACTATTTTGATAAAAGGAATAAATCATTTGACAATTGACCAAAACAATGTAATTCACTGAGATGACTGCACAGTGCCTCTCAGCGCATCTGCTACCAGGGATGTTTTGGGCAGATAGCAAAGTTGTGGTGGGGTATGTGTTATTTAAGACTGTCAACCATGAATTTATTTATTTATACAAGTGTTGTTACTTGTCATTTTTATTTTTGTCTTTTCTGGATGCACTTACAGATCTATCTAAGTGCAGAAAACATTGTCCCATTTACTTTGACCTTTAGTTGGAGACATTTCTGTCAGTTTAAATCATCTGCTAGAATTAGAAACCAGTACAATTATTTAAGATTTTTAAACTTATGCTTAAATCACATAGTGGACATAAGGTTGTATCGGTGACGTTGAGGTAGGGGCTTTTAGGGGTGAAATCAGAGGGTCAAGAGGGAACTCGTTGGAATTATTGTCTCTTCTGCTACTAAAAAAAAAATCATAACCTTCCCTTTCCCCCACCCTCATGTCAAAATGTTACCCCCAAACCATGTGCCTTTAGGACCTCATGATATTTCCCCTACTCATCCCAGGAAAGACCCAAACTGAAAAAAACACACAAAATTCCTAATGTGACATTTGCACGCTGTCAAGACAAAGTTTACCTTGTGCATCCCAGCAGCAGCCTTCCTCTGTGCCCTGTCTTGCCTTTGTCCACTCTTCCTCCAGAACGACCCTCTACATTAACCTGCTCTTCCTCTCCTCTCGTCTGAACCCGTGACTGTAGCCAAGAAGGCTGCCTACAAGAAAATGAGACTGGCATGTTGTTTTGATTGCGGCCGCTCAGAGCGGGACTGCTCTTGCATGCCAGTTAATGTGCATTGTAACATGGACTCCCCTCAACGCGACATCCCACTCTCTGCTGTCTCTGTTAATGATTGCTCAGCCACTTTACGTGCCTGTAAGTTGTCGCCATGACATGTGCTCTTCAGTGTTTGTAACATGCACTGTGTTAACCGTGCAGTGTCTTCAGCTTGTGTGCTGTTTAGCTCTAGCAGCTGCGTCGTCACTGTCATAGATATACAGTAGATGTTGCTTTAGTGTTTTAGCTTTATGATTTTCAGTCTGCTCATTTTCTTCCCCCTGTGTTGCTACTTTTGGAGGTGACTTTTAGCTGTTGTGAAGCATGCCAGTGTGCTGTTTTGCTGGTGTTTTGTCAGAGAATGTGAATTCAAATGGACCTGTAGTTTAACATAACTCAACGGTCACTAATACAAAAGTCTAGAGTGTGAAAACTAATTTTCCCCTGAAAGATATTGTGCTTACCCCTCCAGTGACCTTGCCATCATGTTTACAAGACATTAAAGCCAAAGCCATAAAAAATGTACAGCTGTGCATCCCTGCCACAAATCTCGTTGCACACTCAAACTTGGGAACCCTGGCAGAGAATTTGAATGCATTTCTTCAAATTATTTGTTTTGATAGGAGTGTCCAAGGGCTCTAATGGTGTCACTGGAGAGTGTAACTTCATCTTTTAAAGGAAAAACCCAAATAACATCCATTTAATCCAATATTTCACGACTTTACCCTCCAGGAATGGGTGAACAGGATAGGATTTGAGATATTTGTATGTATAAACGCCACTGACAGTTAATTTAAATATAAAAAGAAAATGCGGTTTAGAGAGTGCCTAAAGGGATTTTCTGAGGGTAGCTTTACATATTGAGGTTAATGTACTGGTTTTACTAAATTAAGATCAAAAGCTTGGACAACCACTGAGAGTAAAATCTCAAAAACATATTCAGTACACAAACCAGGGCCCCGTTTTTTGCCAACGGAGAATTGTACAATACTATGAAGAGAATACAATGGAATAGAACTGGATTGTATTGGTTTGCAATAGGAATACAAGACAGTAGAATAGTGCTGGATCTTATTGGATTTCAGTAAATCAAACTGAGCTGAATTGAGCTGCATATACATTCTTAACTCAAGTGTAGAGGGCATGTTAAATTTTACTGATGTATCGCAGAAGGCATGAAAAATGTGTCTGAGTTTGCAGAGCGTTGATATAATTTGCTGGAAAACATTGCAGACTGTCATACTGTTTTAGTGAATGTCTCTTGATCAAAGACCATTCTGTGTATAGTTGAACGTCTCTGGGCGTTTCCACCCCTCAACATGTCTTCCATGGTTGTGTGCTGTAAGCATCGCCTGGCTAGCCGAGCTCCAGAGTTGCTGTTGACATGGTGCGGGAGGCGCGCGCAGCGAGGCCTTATACGGCCTGACATGGAAATTATGTTTGCATTTTCATTTTTGGAGTGCTACCGGTTGTCATGAAACTCAGCCTGACAGTTCCTAACCACCAGGCAGCTGAGTGCCCCCGCCCCTCTCCTCCCCTCTCGTTGTGGGACAGATGCTAGCCTGTTAGTCCTGTGACTCTGCTCGCGCCCTCCAATTGCAGGCGACAGATGCCAGGACCAGCAAGGTCCCTGTTTGAACATTGCTGTCACTGTCCTGCCTTAAGCTCAATGCATGACCTTTATTGTAAGCAAGGGGTTGAAATAAGGTACTAATGAGCATGTGTGGGACTCACGGCTCCAAAAAGTGACTCACAGAAAGTTCCACGCATCCGCGCAGGTTGTGTCAAGCAGTGCAGAGGAATGGGAAACAACTTTTGGGAAAGAGGAGAAAAAAATAAACACAATACTATAGACATAAGAACAAGAACACAGTCACATATTTTAAGTCTTGTTACATGCATACCTACCACCTAAATGTTAATGCAGGTCTGCATTTTAAGCATTTTTCATGTCCTAAAACATCTCGACATCCAAGTTAAAAACAGGCTAAATTTGGTTATTATATTTCAATGTGGGCTGTACTATAGACCTGCATCTCATTGAAATATAGTAATTTAATGCTGCTAAAACGTTATAGTCAATCAACAGAATCTGCAAATATTTTGATAATCGATTCATTTTTCAAGTACAAAACATAGTTTCAGCTTCTAAATTGTGATGATTATCTGTTTTTGTCTTAATATGGAAGTAAATCAATAATTTTGTGAGTTTGAATTGTGGTTCATACAAAACAAACATCAGGGGCTTGGGCTTTAGGAAATTGTAGCATTTTTTATTTACTATTCACTGACATTGTATAGACCAAACAAGTAATCATTAATTGAGAATAAAATCTTTGGTTTAAAAAAACTTATTTTTTAAACCAAATTTATCCTCAACATCTAAATATCTTTTGACTTGCAAATCACCAAATCAGTGCTAACTGTACACCCTCAAACACAACTGTTCTTATTCAGCAGGTGGCCACCTACAAACATCAACAGTGATCCACTATTTAAGCTCGCTGACCACATTGATGAAAAAGTCTTATTCCCAACTGCCCCGTGTTTTATTTCTCATTGCTTTGTCCATGTTGTCTTCAAGGCATCACTCTGTTTTACCGTGCCTTAAAGAGAAATATGTCAGCCTTCAGTTGTCATTTATAATTTGCTTTCATTACAACCTGTTCTTCCCTGTAACCTCTCATCTGTCTCTGCATTTTTCTCAGCTAAAAATAGCTATAATGGATATATCAAATCAAGTAAGTTTTGATTTCCATTCTCTCTTTTGTTTCTAACCCTTCCACCTGTGCATTCTCAGTTATCACTCAGTTGAACTGTCTCTAACTACCTGTATTTCACTGTTTGCTGCTCATTGCTATGTCCAGTCTATCATCATCATCCATGATTATATTTTATATGCAAAGCATTAGGAAATTGTCTCGAGTGGTTTGTGTTGGGTATCAGTTACAGCTCAGCAGTAGATGGTGCTCCTGCTTCACTGTGGGTGGGGATGAATACATTCGGTGTACAGCTGAAAATACAACATACAACATTTTTTTTAGTAAATGTGTGCAATAATTTATAATGGAGCATTATGTTGGAGAACAGACAGGAGGAATAAAAACACTTAAGGGTTAGTCTAATATTTTCTCAGTTCTCATCCAGCCATTAGAGGAGTGTGAACCATGTGGGACGTTCACTTCAACAGGATCTGTGATAGGTAGCAAATCTGCCACAACGTGTTGTCCTGGAGAATTGCTGTGTATGTTTGACATGGGGCAGATGAATAGTGGAGGTCTGGAGCAGGGAGGATAATCTGCTAGACAGCTGACTGTTGAAATAATCATCTCTATTCTCAAGTTTTAGCTCCTGGCCATTTTTTAAGAGTAAGGGGAACACTTTTCCTCTGCTTCCTTGTTTCCTATTTTATCATGTTATCATACCAGTTTTACCTCGACTAGAACACCAGTGGAGCTGTAAGCTTTCACACTCAAATAGCTGAGTGGATACTGAATTCATTCCTCTCTCAGTAGGCATAAAATGCACACAGAAGCTAGTGGTTGTTAATTCACGTTGTCACCTCCTTGTTCTTATGGCATAACAATCGGTGGAACACGTGAAAGCATATTTATTAATTCATGTTTATTATAAATATCAAAGTAAATGTCAAATCCAACATTTCATCGGTGGCTATATACGAAATGGTTAAGTGGTGTTTAATAAAAATGAGTTTTTTTAATTATTCAGCTATTAGCATTCTTGTGCCAGAAAGAGTTACCCCCAAAAAACAGTGATAATGCTTTAATTATGATAAGAGTCACAAGATGTTTTATTAACATACACATAGCAGGTCTTATTGAAGTCAGGTTAAATCAAATCCTATCTTGTGGTTAATGCGAAGAATTAAAGGGTTCGTTCACCCTAATCACAAAGCATGCATTTTAAGACTTCCCCCCTTCTGGTATCTAGTCATGCAGATTGTATTCAGTTTTATGCACCCACGCTTTGAATATCTGTCCCTGAGATTTATGCCTCTATCCAACACAATGGAGGTGAATTAAATTGTGTATGTGGTGCTCGCAACATAAAGAAACGGCATGTCTTTCCAAAAACAATGTCCTACTTACTCTGGATAATCTACAGAATATACTGTGAATGGTTGTCATAGTGACCATTTCTTTAGTAGAAAGTAGTTCCAATTAAAACTGTTGACTGTGGCCTGAGGATTATTCAAATGTAATGTTTCAAGGTTGTGTGTAACTGGACAAAATTGTATTCACCTGCTGTGTATTGAGTTGGAGTCACACATCTCAGACCACAAACTCAAAACCTCTACTCACAAAAGCAATCAACGTACTAGATACAAGGGGTGGGGGAGGAAGACATGTTCTTTGGGTGATTTGGGTGAATTGACCCTTTTAATAAAAAAAATTAAAAATCATCTATTAACTTTGCATTGTACAGATCCTGATTGTGACTCCTCTTCATTTAGCAGTAAACAACGGTCCCATAATCCAGTCGTCAACTTATCAATTCAAGTCAGCTAAACTGAACCACAACTCAGCCAGCGAGGTCTGTTGGGGGCCCCGTAGCGGAGTCACTGTTGTGTCGGTCCCGCTGGTAAACAACCGCAAGGGAAGCCTGCTGCCCCCTGCTGAGCCCTCTGTTCTGAGACTGAGCTTCATGGGCTCTGGGGACTTGGGCCAAGTGGGTCGGCTACCAGTGGTTGCAGAAGAGGCCAGCCGGCTCCACCGGGCACGTAGTCTTCCGGTGAAATACAGATACCACCCCAGTCACTCCAATAACGCCACGCTCAGTCACAGGCACTGTAAGGGCCACCTCCCCCCCCTGTCCTTAGCGTGTTTGGCAGGCCTGTACTCAACAACAGCACAACCAAAGCATGTGCTTGCCAGGCTGGAGTGGTTGCATGTGTAGCATTCCTTACTAATGACCCACTGTGTGCAGCTGTCAGCTGTGAAACATTAAATATTGAACAGGCCAAGCAAGATGTGAAGGGCCAGTGTGCTGGAGCATCCCTCTCCACTGGAAGCCCCTCGTAACTCAACATTTTCCATTACAGTGTCACTCTTAGACATGCTAGCAGTGCTTGAAATCCTGCGTTCATCTGCAGAGGAGCAGGATCAAGCTCTTTTAGTTTCTTTGTTGTTGACGGCTCAAACTATCATTAAAAGATACTCAATCGTATTTTCCATGACAAGCTATTCCCACTTAACGACGGCTGTTAAAATGCGATTAGCGTAGACACTTTTCTTGCCGCTTGTTTATTTTACCAGCAACTGCCACAGAGTAAAGTTGTTTTCTTCAGCTGTAATATTAGCTTGTAAAAATATTTGCCTGATTACTTTACTGGAGGGTAAAACTTTGTAATTTGTTTCCTATGAAGAGCTCAGTTTCGTGTAGTGATAAAGACGATGTCCAAGGGGCTTCTCAGCTGTACATAAATCACTCTGGCAAAAGGATCAACGTAATTATATGAGCCAAGGGCATCACTTCCAAAATGAAGAAAGACCAGCAATCAAGACTGAATTCAGTATTGGCACAAAGCATTATTATAAATAAGCCTTATTTATAATGCTGAATGCATGATGTTATAAGTTATTACTTTAGTTGAATCAGAATGTGAATGATTAGCATGGCCGAAAGAGGAGCTATCCAAATCCAGGTTTGAGGAAATTTGTACTAACAAAGAATTGAAAAAAATAAAGTATCCTAATACTCTTTGAGGTATTTGTGGTACTACATTATCTGGATTACAGCAGTTCTCTGGATTAGTGTTTATGGTAAATAAAACCTCACAGATTAGACTTTAGCGATTGGCATGATGGTTGATGATGGCACTATTGCATGTTTTCATATTCATACACAATCATGAAAATTAAGCGCTAATGTATGCTCTCGTCATCATGCAAACATTGAACTGTTTATCGTTGCACACAAGTTAAAGTGTCCTGTCCACTCCATCTTGTTCACCCATCATCTCTTTCCACTCTGTCTCTGTACCCGTAATATCTCTTTGAATTCACTGACCTCAAATTGTGCTGTGTTCTTTTGCTGTCACTGATTTATGTATATTTGAGTGTCTTCAAAAAATTTGCTCCCTCATACCGTTGCCTTTGGTTGCAGTTGAAGAGGACCAACAGTCGGCGTTGTCGCCTAAAAAAAAGCAACGTAACGGAGGCATGAGAAGTTCTCCAAACTCCTCACCCAAGATAATGAGGTAGGACAACAATGCTGACATTTCTGCTTTGTTTTTGTGTGTTGAGTTAGTATACATTTATTTTCAAAATGTGTTTATTAAGATTATTATTTAACTGGTAAATGTACCGCTCCATAACCAAATGTGTTAACAAACAGTTGCTTATATGTACATTTACCACACACGGAGCAACTTTAGCAAACGTTTAGAGTCGTGTATCTCTTCCACCAACAAATGTAAGTCCAATATTCATTCTCTTTTTAGCTCTGTTTTTGGTCTCTTCCAATTCCTGAGAATATCTTTAGCTTCATTATGTTCAGCAGATAGTTGCTAACTTTGTCTGTCGTTTGGTGCTGCGCAGGTAACGTACACTCGGTTTATCAGACTTCTGCCTTCTGTGGCTGGAAACAAGGTTGATGAGAACAGGGAGGGTGAACCAAAACAGTGAGCTGAAAGATGCAGATTTAGGTGGCAATTCTCTGTGGGTTCATCACACTTTGAGCAATTCTTTTTACATTGCACATGGTCACAAAACAATACCTGCTGACATATTGTTTCTATGATTTTTTTAAACTCAAATATCAAAAAAATATATTATGGGAAAACATCCTAAATAAAATGTCTGTGTGCTCCTTCCTTTCATGGCAAACAAGTCCGACTTTCAGAAGGGCTCTATGCCACAATGTTTTAAGTGACTCCCACCGACTGCAGCTCTTAAACAGGCCTGGCACTAATGACAGCGCCAGCCAGTCAGAGAGGCTCTAAAGGATAGATAGCCCAAGGCTATTCATCTATTGTTGGATCCCTCTGAGCTGTTTTCAGCACGTAAGGCCACAGATGATATGTATCATCACAATGAAAGATAAATTCAAATGCTACCTTGCTTTTATCTTGTCCCTTAAAATTAAATTGCCGCTTATTGATTTTGACTGGAGATTATACTGTTATTCAACAAGAAGCCATTACAGGGATGGTAATAGTCATTGTCATTAAGTGCCGTGTTACAAGGAAGCAAGGCAACAGGGAAGTCCTGCAGCCTGACGTATACAAAGTGGAATTGTACGGATGAAATTGAATTAAGACTGACAGATGACTTAATGTTCCCATTGCTAATATGGCTGCTATTCATTTGACATTTGGAAATTAAATCCACAAATGTCTGTATTGTTTGATGCTATGAAATATAGATCAGAAACATAGTACATTAGTCATAAAAGTGGCTTGGTATTGTATATAAAAGGAGTGTTTATTTGCATAATTTAACATTCTCCTTTTGATCTATGGCCTCTGTTTTTTCAGGTGGGCGTTTGCCCTTGTTAGATTTTTGATTTGGTTCAAAGTGGTGAATGGCTCCAGGTGATTTCTAGACTCTTGGGAAACAAAATCAGGCATTTCTAATGCTATAGCCATCAGCTAAATATCAGCCTACCAAACCAATCCATCTACTTGCCATGCTAATACACCATACGGTACAGGTGGATGTGTTATTTCATCTAGTGTGTCTGCTTCCTACACGCTGGAGAGGGATTCGCTGCAGTAGCCTTAGGGATACTTCATTGCAACAAGCCGAGAAAAAAAACATCTGGGTGTATAATGTATCAAATGTGTTTTTACAGGACCTGCGGTCTCAAGGCCTTTGTAAATAAGTAATGATCAGCAGATTGGCTGTGGGTTTTGAAGAGCAAGCCTTTGTCAGTTTGCATGATGGGGAAGATTTTCAAAGACTTTGCCTGCCCTCACTACTTGTGCAGTGTTACAGTCAGCTAGTGTAGTGATGCTGAAATAGAAAATTTACATAATATGCATGTTCAGCTTCTACTTTGTGTCTTTCTCAGCTGTCATTACACTCCTCTAGAAGACACCTGGCTTTATGTTTTGCGGTCATGACGTCTGAAGTCTTCTCAAACATGTCATCTTACCACTAAAGTAGTGAATTATGCTGCTGATCATTTTGAATGTTTGGAAGTGCGCTTACAGAAAAGACACTGGCAGACGCCTCTGCTCTGTGTAATAAAAAGAACTCCACAAACTAAGGAAGCGATCAGCCATGGAAGCAGAACGGTCTCTTGTTTCCAAATGTATCCGCTAACTAACGCGTCCTGTCTGGAACTTAGCAATGATGACCTCACTGAAATTAACACCATTTCCACAGGCTCCTTGATGGGTCATAAGACACATCTAATTGTGGGATGTCACAACGCTTTCGGTCACATCGGACTGTGCCGTGACATGCACGTCATGTTTGCTGCAGGACTGCTGAGGCAATTGGCAGTGCAGGAGAGTGACAGGCCGTCATGGCTGACAGTGAGCGATAGCTATCCTGGCAGAACTCTGCCTCACCAGTCATCTTCCACAAGGACGAACTGAAGTGACAGCAGCTCCACTGAGTGAGCGGTGAAACATTCGACTTCTGATGAAATATTTAGCTGGGGTGTAAAACCACTAAATGCTTTCATTCTTATTAGAACTTGCATTTCAGACTCAAGCAGAAACTGAGGATGTAGAGCACACAAGCTATGGAAGATGATTGTCATGGATAAATAGTGCTGCATTTATCGATTTGTTTATTTACTGGGGATTTGTTAACATCAGCATCATTTATCAAGCTGCTTTATTTCTTAATTGAATATGTTTGGGTTTTGGACAGCAATTTGAAGATGCCACCTTGAGCTCTGAGACATTTTTACAAATTTGACATTTTTATAGACTATTAATCATAATATAAACTAATTAATTGTATGAAAAAATAAATAAAAAAAGAATTTAACAAATGAATTAAAAAAATTAGAATTGCTTTGACAGATGTGATTCTAGAAACGTAGAAAGTGGCAGAAAAGACATTTTCTTCCATTCCATTCTTGAAAGGACATCCAGGTCTTGCCTAGGGGTATATAAGCCCAAGGCGGGCTTTTTTGGCTTCAGTCTGTTGCAGCCTGAGGGATGGTTGTTTCAGCTGACACTTTCATGCATACTTAACATGTTACTTAAAGTAGCATTCTTTTAGAGTACTTACATGGATTAAAGAGATGCTCTTCTTAGGGGGAGAAGACTTGAAGTATTTAAAAGGTTTTAGACAGAGACAGAAGGCCTCTGTCGGAGTTTCAGAAGAGAACATCTTTAACTCTGATCTAAATCTGACTTGTGTTGGGCAGCACTTGGCCTCCGTGGTTAGCGCTGGTGCCATTGTAGCTGACAGTGTTCGACCGCATTGGCTGGTTAGGGCTTTTCTTTATCAAGTTTCTATAGTCTCCTTTAGTCTGTGTGGGTTTTCTCCAACAGTCCAAAGACATGCAGTGTGGGCGCATTGGAAACATAGTAGTACATCGACCTTCAGTGGAATCATATTGGGAAGATGTGATCGTATTGTGTTATCATTTTACAAAATAATGTACAAATTAAGTATTGCAAGCAAACTGTAATTACAAAATTGAAATTAAAACCTATAACTAATATGACATGTTATCAATTTCTGTTTTATGTGCGAAGTTTGCATTGCATTGAATGTCACATTATTTTGTGTGTGATTTTTGCATACATACACATATCGATCAGATGATTTCAGCTGTATCGAATAGTCCTTAGTACCCGTAGTTGTAAATGTGTGAATGTACAGTATGTGTTTGTCTGCCTACTGTATGTAACCCTGTGATGCACTGGGGACCTGTCTCATAATGCATGCTGGGATCCGCTACAACCCTGAACAATGATAAACGTTTTAGAAACGGATAGATGGGTAACGCCTTAAATTGGTTACAATAGAATTGCAGGAACTGTAATACTTTAAAACAGCAACAAACTACATTTTTTTGCTAAAAACTGGGTACATTTAAATGTGTCAAATAAAAATCTAAATGTATGGTATGGCTCAAGAAAATAGCCTCATATATAGCATGTTGAAAAATTGAATAATTTTGACGATTACTGGAGTAACTTAAAGCTATATCCCAGCTAATGATTTTGGGTATGAACATGCATTATTTCTGTTAGGAGGAAGCTATAGATATTATTTTTTAAATTCATTTTGTTTGGGATTTTTTTTATTTTCTTTTGCAAATTAATCTAATTTGTATGTAATTGTATGTTTTTATGCTTTTCTATATTTTTTTTGGAGGGGGGAGGGGCTCGAGATAGGGGACAGGTGAACATAAGAGTATCTTATATTTTAATATATCTCTAGGAGCTCTGTCAAAAGCTCATATCACTCTGAACAAGCGTGGTACAACAGCAGGTACTCCTGTTGGGAGACCACTTTAGTGGTCAGTGTTGGGTAGGATGAAGCTCACCACTGCGCTTAGGGAAATTAGTTTATGTAGTTCTGATGCTCTGTTTAAACATTAATACCCTTCACTTCGAACAGCAAATATGATTGGGCAAATTACTAAAATATTTAAAGTCTGGTCTGTTAAAGCTTTTACCACGCAGCACACTAAGTCAAAAGCTGTATGCAGTAAGGGGGCGTAATTGCATCTCCGTGCTCATGCCAGTCAACGCAGTGTGTTGCTGCCATCTCCTTCCGCCTGGCTGCCGCTGCTGATGTCACTCTGCTTGATGACATGGCAGTTTTGTTGGCATTTCTGCAGATGGCCTCTGACAGGAATGAACAAAGAGGGAAAAAAAAGAAAAAAGTTACTTTTTATTTGTTTGAAGATCACTAAATATTCTGATGGTATATTCATGAATGTTGTTGACAAAAAACGTCTATTTTACGCAGTATTTTAATTTCCTTATCGCAATTTATTGTATTTAACTTTTTCTTTTAATTGACTGATTTTACTTGTTCTATTATCATAACTTGTGATCTCTTTTTAATCTTAATTTACCCATGTAGTACACCATTTTGTTTCAAAAGGTGCTGTAAAACATAATGTATATCTGCCTGTGAACTATATTCTCAGGTTAATCATGTTATAATTTAGCTTGATGCTAAATGCCAATAACTAGTTAATTAAATCTACATTTACAGTGTCTGACGGTATTCTTTCATTCCCTCCCTCCCGTCTTTTTGGTTGTTTTAGACATGATCCGCTCCTCATCCCGGGGAACGAGCAGATTGAGAGCATGGACGACAATGTAAAGAAATACGACTCCACAGGGATGTTTCACTGGTGCCCGTCCAAAGACATCGAAAAGGTCATCTTGGTGGGTTCTGCTCTTTTACTCGGCACAAGTCATTTGTCCCTGACACTCTTCTCCCCGCTGACAGATATGTCATGTCACAAAGCACCATCAGAGGTTGACAGGGCACTTAAACACTCTGTAATGAGGTGTTTGACATGTCATTTGCTATATGGGGTCCCTGTACCTAGAACATTTCTTGTACTAATACATATGCCATTTTTCAAATCACTTTCATAGTCTATTGCAGTCATGAACTGCATGATATATTTTACTGGGTGAGTAGGCAACTGAGAGAAGAGAAAGCACTAACATTTGCTAGAAAAGCCAGTTCAGCCACCTTTTGTCATAAACATAATTTAAAAAAAAAAAAAAAAAAAAATAGTTCTTTCTTTCTCTCTCAGACCCGGAGCGAGGCCGCCATGACTGTTCTGAGCGGCCATGTGGTCGTGTGTATATTTGGAGATGTGAAATCGGCGTTGATCGGTCTCCGAAACTTTGTCATGCCTCTGAGAGCGAGCAACTTTCACTACCATGAGCTGAAGCACATCGTGTTTGTTGGCTCACTTGAGTATCTTAAGCGGGAGTGGGAGACTCTTCACAATTTTCCAAAGGTCTCCATTTTACCTGTAAGTATCACAGTAACCACCAATTTCAAGTATTCATCTACTGTCAACTAAAACAATCATGTCTCCTAAAAGGACTTTCATATGCAACTACTGTAATTTGCTTTGGCAAATATGTTTTGTAGCAAAACGTCCACCACTTTGGTCTGGACTGAAATATCTTAACTATTGAATGCATTGCCATTAAGTTTTGTACAGACATTCATGGTACCCAAAAATGTATCCGTATGACTTTGGTGATCCCCTGACTTTTCCTCTAGCGTCACCATGAGTTGACATTTGTGTTTCTGAGTAAAATATCTCAACAACTATTAATTGCCATTGGATTAAGTGCCATAAAATATGGCAGACATTTATGTACCCCTCAGGATGAATTGTAATAACAGGTCAAAATTTCAAAAGAAAAATGCATTTCATGTGTTTTACTTAAAATATTTGCTCCTGGCAACTTAAGCATTTTATGATTATGCTTAAGCAATTCAAAACTCTTGGTTAAGGTTAGGAAAAGATTATGGTTTGGGGTTAACATTTAAAAAAAACTAAAAGCTGACTTGAAGACAGGACGACTTTTTCAATATTTAACCAAAACCGAGATCTTTCCTTAACCAGTTGTTTCAATAGCCTAAACATGTGGGGTGCAGGATGTGAATACCTGCGTTCTCCGTTTTGCTTTGGTCGCTAAATCATCCCCCACAACCACCGCTCTTATAGCTTTTGTTCAGCGTCACACTTCTGGATTGGAAAACACTAAGTTTCCATTAAGTTTCCTCCAGAACATATACGGCAAAGTGGTTTAGTAGTGTATTGAAGTGTTTTGTAGGAGACAGGGTTGACATGAGGCTCAAGGATAAAAACTGCAATTTAAAAGTTGCTACATTTTCATGTACCTCTTGTACCATATAGGTGAGATAACAAATTCTCTCCTTCACTTCCTCTCAAAGGGCACACCGTTGAGCCGGGCAGATCTGAGGGCTGTCAACATCAACCTCTGCGACATGTGTGTCATTCTGTCAGCCAATCAGAACAATATTGACGATGCATCACTGCAGGACAAAGAATGCATCTTGGCGTCACTCAACATCAAATCCATGCTGTTTGACGACAGCATCGGGGTCTTGCAGGCTAATTCCCAAGGTAAGGAGCGCCCTATCATAGTTCACTGCACTGCCTGGAAGGGACAGAGCCCTGGCACAGAGAATATCCCTCACTGGGTGCTGCGTGGCTGACCTGGTGTCACTGCGTTTGACAGTAAACCCTACTGACTATTCCTCAGGTTACTGATACAACTGGTTTCTTTACAAACATAATAGGTGGCAACAAGCACAGTGTTGGCACAAAGGCCTTACCTGGCTTACACATTTTATTTTATTTTTTCCAGTATATGGGACTACTTTGTAAAAACAATGTAATGTGTATAATTTATAAATATTGCATGTTACAGCTTTCAAAACAGCAACTGAAGCACTCCGTTAGCTTGAGATGGCCTTTAATATTGGTCATTCTCTGGCATTGAGAGAAATGCTTTTAGAAACCTTTTGACCTGAGAAGAGAGAAAAAGAATCCCTGCCAATTTCATTATTTCTCTAATACATGTATGACCTCGCATTTGCCTTAGTCAGCAGCAAGTGATGGATGTCAAAACACGGCCTATGTATAATACATAAAACATCACTGATTTAATGTGCTTACTTGTCAGTCTGAGGAAAGCAAGGAATGTCAAGTCAATTTGAATTCAATCTTGCGTCACTTATTTTCTATTTCATGGCTCCATACTGTACATGATTTTTGTGTGTGTGTGTAAAAGGTTTCCATCTCCATGCAGACACAATCTAAGGGAAACAAAATGAGCAGTATGTCACATCTATTATGTATAGACTAATATTGGACCTTGACAAGAATACGGTTACATAGCACTCAACAACTTTATGTTTTAGCAGTGGCCGGGAATGGATTAAATAGCCCTGGTGTATTAGTTCTGCTGCTATGCCTGTTTGTAGCCTTTGATGAAGTATTAAATATTGCATTAACCGATGTGCTTATGTTATGTGTGTGTCTATTTAGGCTTCACACCACCAGGAATGGATAGATCCTCTCCTGAAAACAGCCCAGTCCATGGATTAGTGAGGCAGACTTCTGTCACAACTGGAGCAAATATTCCCATCATAACCGAACTAGGTATGCTTGCTGCTGTATTTTTGTGTCAGCTGATCGATATGCTTAGCTCTACTGTTGCATGTTTTTTTCAGTTAAGTCGTCGTAAACAGATCTGAAAACACAATTTTTGCAATTAGAGGCTGTCAACACATTAGCCATACTAATAGTTGAGTTTTTATGTGTGTTTTTTTTTGTTTCTTGTTGCCATGCTCCAATAACTGTTTTTCCTCAACACTTGTCTAGCACCATTAGCAAAGCCAGGCAAAAAACTGCCTGTGATTTCATTCAGTCAGGATACAAGCAGTGGGACCAACATACAAATAATAACTGAGCTGGGTAAGAAGTGCCTGTACTGCAGTGTTGTAACTGCTGCTGCCTCCATATCAGCTTTCTTTTGATTTCTCTCGCTGCACAAGAGGCTCAGTCCATTCCCATGGCATCACTTTGAGCACATTTTACCCTTGGTTCTGATTGAAATTGCCTGTCTTCTTTTGGCCCCTTATCTCAAAGCAAATGTTTTCCCTTTTATTTTTCTAAGAATTACAAGGCCTTTGATCCCCAAGAAGACCTTGTGGCTGTTTTCATAGCATCTTCTGTCAGATCACATTCTCTGGCCCGTGCCGCCCTTTCATCTCAGCCCTGTCGATGTGACTGACATTTATTTCTGTCCTCAAAGAAGTAGCAGTTTTCCAACTACATTTTACATCATTACTTTCTTCCAGCTACTGCATGTGTTTTGTGCTCAAAGACATCTTCAAAGAAGGTTCTGGGGAAATGAGATACTTTCATTTGTTTTGACATGCAAGTACGAGTAATTGGAAGTTCTGTCTTGGATTTATAAGACAAACAATGGCATATCGGTATTTCTGATACTGACTTCAGGAGGACTTTGAATCAAGGCCTGAAGCTTTGACAGTATGCATGGTGTCATGAGTGTGCATGGCCTGGATATGGAATGTGGCAGAGGCAAGTTGGCCACAAGGCTGAACACAAATACCAGACAGTTTCATTTCAGTCGCTTAAGAGACTACAATTTTGTCCAAATTCAGAACGAAGGAATTAAGGAAAATTTGTCAAACCACACACAGATTTCTGATACAGTCCATATCTGCAGCTTCTGATGATTGTGCACAACCACTATACTTCTGTGTCCTCCTCCTCACGTGAATCAAGAATTTATAATAATTATTATATATTTTATTATACATTATAATTCCATGAGATCTGGTTTGTAGTGCAGAAAATGAACATGAACAATTTAAAATAAGTGATGGAATTTACATGTTTACCTCTATAGTGAATGACTCGAACGTTCAGTTCTTGGACCAAGATGATGATGACGACCCTGACACAGAGTTATACCTGACTCAGCCTTTTGCCTGTGGGACAGCCTTCGCCGTCAGTGTGCTGGATTCCTTAATGAGTGCTGTAAGTCAGAATTGATGAAATCTTACAGACTATTATCTTATGATAGAGGTTTTTGTGCAGTGATATATTGTAATATCTGTCAGTGATATGCAAAAAAAAAAGCTGTTTGATATCCACACACACACACACACACACACACAAAGTAGGCACTCTCCGCTCACGTTAAAACAACAGTTGACAAGACTGAAATTTCTACTAGGTATGATGGCTTCACTTGTCTGTCTTTCAGTTTGAGTGAGGTTAGAACAAAGCTGCCTTCAAGTGCGCTCCAGTGTAGACAAAGGTAATGCTACCTAATGGACAGCCCTCATCCATCATCTTAGTCAATAGTGCTGTCAGCAGCCAAGGGAGATGCCACTGTGCTGCACAAGCAGGGTGACAAGAGACTGTGGTGCAGTCATTTGCCCTTGTTAAAATCAACAAAGCAGTAACTAGTTGGAATTAAAAAGATAGCAACTTCACTGAGTAAAGTGCATCTTCAGGCTTAACATGCAGTTTGTAAAACGTTTTCAAATAGTCTATTTAGCTGTAAGAAATGCCTGGACAGCATGAATGTGTGCATGTACTTCCTGGGTCTTTCTCTGATGGGAGTTAGAGTAACCTGCAATAATTGGATTCTCCTGTCTTTTCACTCAGAGCAGAGCAATGTGACAAAACAGAGCAGGATTGGCTGGCACATTCAGAAGGTTCAGTTGTGACTTTGGTGGTGTTTGCTGAAGGATTTACCCCCTCTTTACCTTCATTCCTTTAGACATACTTCAATGATAATATCCTCACCTTGATCCGGACGTTGGTAACAGGCGGGGCAACGCCGGAGCTGGAGGGGCTGCTGGCAGAGGAGAATGCGTTACGGGGCGGCTACAGCACGCCACAGACGCTGGCGAACAGGGACAGGTGTCGTGTGGCACAGCTGGCCTTGTACGACGGGCCCTTCGCAGACCTCGGGGTAAGTGGCTGGTCTTTGTCACCCAAGGGCTAAACACATCTTTGACTGCTTTAGTGAAAGGATTCAGACTAACAGTGACAGCTGTGATTAAGAGCTGAGATAAGTTACAGTGAAAACAGGGAGTTCTTTGACAATGAAATTGTTTTGATCCAATCCAGTCATCCTCAAATAAGTGTATTGGCACAACATTACATTTCATATTCATAAATTCATACAATATGACCATATATAATGTTATCCAATTTTAAAAAGTGAGTATCCACTGATTGCAAATTTGTTGTTGTTTTGAATGCTGGTGTGGCAAAGCTTTTAGGATTATCTAAAGATCATGGTTTAAATCTAATTAAATTACCATCTGTATCAGATAAACAATTATCAGTTCAGGACTAATTTTTAAAGTGTTGCTTTTGTTAAAATACAAATTGTGTACTACACTGTTTTTTTTGTCCCTGTATTGCAGGATGGTGGTTGTTATGGTGACCTGTTTTGTAAAGCCCTGAAAACATACAACATGTTGTGCTTTGGCATCTATCGGTTACGAGACGCACATCTTAACGCACAAAGCCAATGTACCAAACGGTGAGTACGGATCTTATGTGAGCTTGCATTTAGATAATCAAAACAGCCACAAAAGAGCCATTTTCTCAACCTATACTAAATTTGGAACTGGCCTCCCATCTGCTCTCTCTCTCTCCTCCTCAAGGTATGTCATAACCAATCCACCATATGCGTTTGAGCTGGTGCCCTCAGACCTGATATTCTGCCTGATGCAGTTTGACCACAACGCTGGCCAGTCTCGAACCAGCCTCTCCCACTCTTCCCATTCGTCCCATTCCTCCAGCAAAAAGAGCTCCTCTGTCCACTCTGTCCCAGCCACCAACCGCACCAACCGCGCCAAAAGCAGGGACTCACGAGACAAACAAAAGTATGTGCCCCTCTAAAGCTCTCTGTCTATGTCCGTGAACAGTGCCTGCCAACAGTTACTGTCCTGTGTGTCCTTTTGCAAACAGACTAACATGTCTGGGTGTCGATGTTTGTTTGAATGTGTATTGTATGTCTTTAGCCCTATTCTTACAGGACTAAATTAGTATTACCGGGGGACCTCTAGTCATTTGTAATAATTGCGGAGATTGTCTATGATCTTAATCCCGTGCGAATCTGCCATGTCTGTAATTTGTCATGTAAAAATGTCACCGTCAAGATTACTACCACAGTTCGCCAAACACAGAGGTTGTGTGATGATAATAGCCCCGTGTGAATTGGCATCTCTGTGAATTGGGGTCGTATTGGCAATTATAAATGAATGTTTTGACAGAGCATTGACATCATACGCAGGGGATAATGTCAGTAAATACAGTTAAAATACAGGCATACGAAACAGATATGGGGGGGGGGGATTCCCTCTCTCTCTCTCTCTCTCTCTCTCTCTCTCTCTCTCTCTCTCTCTCTCTCTCTCTCTCTCTCTCTCTCTCTCCCCCCCCCTTGGTAAAACTATTCCCATGCGAATAGGGCTTAAGTTTGCATTCATCAACCCCATTTAGTACAGAACAGTGTGGTTTGCCCATTGATTAGGGCCGTAGGGCAAAGTCTTTTTGGAGTTTCTTTCCATCCACTTTGGTTCTGAATTTTTCCGTACTTGTATATTTCTTATGCCAAGGACCATAGTAAACTTTTACTGGGGCTGTGAGTAATTCTGTCATGATGTAACAGTATTTTCTGTTATTTTAGAAACCCATCCAAAAGCAAGATGTCAACAGATAACATTGTGTTTATAGTGAACTTTGTGAGCCACATACAAAGAGGGTATGTAGTGTTTGTTTCTACAACTAAGTCCAATTAAATTGTGAAGGAAGGGCCCTTAAAGCAAAATAATTTGTGTGTGATATTGGCCAACACAAAATACAATACATGTCCCCTCAGAGTAGGAATTGGCAAACATTTCCAGACCTTTTACTTATACTGTGCTTTCTGTGCTTTCGTGTGTTAATAACTCTCACATCTGTCACTTGGTTTCTCTATTTTATAACATTACAAGTTTTGCTCTGTTGAAACTTGTTTGTTTTGTTTAAATTAAAAATGAACCTTATTGTACTTGAACTGCACTTTAAATTCTGTCTTAAGTTCATAGTGTGTCATGTCTATGAAATACTGAACAGCTTTTTCTTTTAATGCCTTTTGATTTCTATTCTTCTTTTAATCTTGCCACCATGGAGTATTAATTATGTGAAGATATTTGAAAGTAGAAAATGTCAGTTATTAATAAAGTTACACCACTATTATAATTACATTGTCTTCACATATGAATGTCACATTTCAATATTTTAAATTTGCTAAACTTTTTTTTTAGCCATTTTAGTGAACATCTATCTAACAACATGGTTATTGTTACTTGTTGGATTACCAGTAATTTCATTTTTACCAGAAACTTGATAATTAAGCAACTGCCCCAGTGTTTTCTGAGGGTCATGGTTCAAAGAAGCAAGCAGAACTACATCATCAGCAAAAAGCCAGATGTCGAGCGCTAAAGTCACTATACCAGATCCTTAGGGGAGCCCAGTGCAGTACACACTTGATGTATTGTCGAAAATATAAACATAGCTCTCTCTCCAGTTATACAAGGACCGAATGCCTCAATACAAGAGCCCCAGCACTTGATAAAGATACATCCATAAGACACCAAGAAGGTGATTGTTCACCTGTGGGTGAAATGATGAAGGTGGACATGCAACAGAAGGCGAGAGATGTAACCTTGTTTGCCAATTTCAATGATCGATTATTTTTGCAGTCTACAAAGCCTTCTGTAAAATTTCAATCGAGGGTGCCTTTTATGAACTTCATTTAAATTTCTATTCAGTGATGGATTTTTGATCTGAGCCATTATAATAGTTATAATTTGTCAAAAAAAAGTCATAAAAATGTCATAGTATTTCGAAAAAAGATTTTAAAAAGTGATAGCATAGTATGTTAAAAAAGGTATAGTATGTGAAAAAAAAAATCATTAAAAAGTCATAGTATATTATGTCAGTTATAAAAAAGTCATATATAGTATGATGAAAAAAGTCATAAAAAGTCATAGTATGTCATAAAAATGTCATAAACATGTCATAGTACAGTATTTTGAAAGACGTCAGTATAGTATGTCGAAAAGCTATTAAACAGTCATAGTATATTATGTATAGTATATTTTGAAAAAAAAAAAAAGAAAAATCATAGTATAGCATGTTGAAAAAATCATTAAAAAGTCAGTATATTATGTCAAAAAGTTATAAGAAAGTCACAGTATGTCGAAAAAAGATTAAAAAAGTCAGAGTATAGTATGTCAAAAAAGTCATAGTATATAGTATAGTAGTTTGAAAAAAGTAATTGTATAGTATGTTGAAAAAAGTCATAAATATTTCATAGTATAGTACGTCGAAAAGTCATAGTATAGTACGTCGAAAAAAGTCATTATAGTATGTCGAAAAAAGTCATAGTATGTCATAAAAAGTCATTGTATAGTATGTTGAAAAAAATCATAAAAAAGTCATAGCATATAGTATGTTGAAAAAAGCTTTTAAAAAGTCATAGTATGTCAAAAAAGTCATAGCATAGTATTTCGAAAAGTCATAGTATAGTCTGTCAAAAAAATCATAGTATAGTATGTCGAAAAAAGATTTTAAAGTGATAGCATAGTATGTCATAAAAAGTCAGAATATAGTATTTAGAAAAAAAAAGTCATAGAATAGTATATCGAAAAAATAAATAAAAAAGTCATAGTATGTTATAAAAAGTTATAGTATGTCGAAAAAAGATTAAAAAAGTCATAGTATAGTATGTCGAAAAATTCATTAAAGAGTCATACTATATTATATCCAAAAAAGTCATAGTATAGTATGTCGAAAAAAGTCATAGTATAGTATGTTGAAAAAAGTCATAGTATAGTATGTATAAAAAAGATATAAAAAAGTCATAAAAAGTCAGTATAGTATGTTGAAAAAAATCTTAAAAAGTCACAGTATAGTATGTCGAAAAAAGTCAGTATAGTATGTCGAAAAAGATCTTAAAAAGTCACAGTATAGTATGTCGAAAAAAAATCATAAAAAAGTCATAGTATAGTATGTCGAAAACAATCACTAAAAAGTCATTGTGTAGTAAACTGTAAAAGTCTTACAAACCCCAGTAGCTCAAAGGGTAGGGTGTGTATCTCATAGTATAGTATGTCGAAAAAAATCATAAAAAAGTCATAGTGTAGTATGTCGAAAAAAAAAGTCCTAAAAATGTATGTCGAAAATAGTCATGGTAAGGTATGTCGTGAAAAGTTATCAAAAAGTCATAGTATAGCATGTCAAAAAAAGTCTTACTGGACGCCACAGTAGCTCAATGGGTAGGGTGTGTACCATTATGGCTTGTTTCTAATCACAGCTGCCAGGGTTCGATTCCAGCCTGGACGCCCTGCTGAATGTCTTCCCTCTACTGTCCAAATAAAATGCATGAAGAAAGCCTTTTTGAAAAAGTCATAGTATAGTATGTATAAAAAATGCATAAAAAAGTTATAGTATGTCGAAAAAAATCATAAAAAGTTATAGTATAGTATGTTGAAAAAAATCATAAAAAGTTATAGTATAGTATGTTCGAAAAAAGCCATAGCCTAGTATAGTATGTTATAAATAGTTATAAAAAAGTCATAGTATATCAAAGAAAATCATAAAAAAGTCATATGTCAAAAATAGTCATAGTAAAGTATGTCATGAAAAGTTATTAAAAAGTCATAGTACAGTATGTCGAAAAAAATTCATGTATAGTATGTCGAAAAATGCATTAAAAAGTTATAGTATGTCATAAAAAGTCATAGTATAGTATGTAAAAAAAAAAATCATAAAAAAGTCATAGTATAGTATGTTGGAAAAAAATCACTAAAAAGTCATTGTGTAGTAGCGTAAAGTCCCCAGTAGCTCAATTAGTAGGGTGTGTACCATTAAGGCTCAATTCTAATCACAGCTGCCAGGGTTTGATTCCAGCCCCAGACACCCTGCTGAATCTCTTCCTGTTACTGTGCAAATAAAATGCATGAAGAAAACCTTTTTGAAAAATGTTTTAGTATAGTATGTTAAAAAAGGCAAAGTATATGCTGAACATTTTTATAAAAAGGTTATAGTATATAGTATGTTGAAAAAAAATAATCAAAAAGTCATAGTATAGTATGTCGAAAGAAATCACTAAAATGTAATTGTGTAGTAAATTGTAAAAGTCCTATAAACCCCAGTAGCTCAATTCTAATCACAGCTGCCAGGGTTTGATTCCAGCCCGGACACCCTGCTGAATGTCTTTCTGTTTCTGACCAAATAAAATTCCTGAAGAAAACCTTTTTGAAAAATGTCATAGTGTAGTATGTCGTAAAAAATCATAAAAAAGTCATAGTATAGTATGTCAGAAAAGATTTGAAAAAAGTCATAGTATGTCAAAAAAAATCTTAAAAAGTCATAGTATATTATGTCGAAAAAAGTCATAGTATAGTATGTCGAAAAGAAATCATAAAGTCATAGTATAGTATGTCGAAAAAATCATAAAAAGGTCATAGTATGTCGAAAATAGTTATAGTATAGTATGTCATAAAAAGTTATTGAAAAGTCATAGTATAGCATGTCGAAAAAAATCACTAAAAAGTCATTGTGTAGTAAACTGGAAAAGTCTTAACCTCAGTAGAAGAAAACCTTTTTGAAAATGTCATAGTATAGTATGTCGTAAAAAATCATAAAAAAGTAATAGTATGTCGAAAAAAGATTTTAAAAAAGTCATAGTATGTCAAAAAAAGTCTTAAAAAGTCATAGTATAGTATGTCGCAAAAAAATCATAAAAAAGTCATAGTATAGTATGTCGAAAATAGACATAGTATAGTATGTCATAAAAAGTCATAGTATAGTATGTTGAAAATAGTCATAGTATAGTATGCCGAAAAAAAGTCATACAAATGTCATGGTATGGAATGTCGAAAAAAAGTCATAGCATAGTATGTTGAAAAAATGCATAGAAAAGTCATAGTACATGTCGAAAAAAGTCATAAAAAGTCATAGTATAGTATGTCAAAAAGTCATAGTATAGTATGTCGAAAAAATATTAAAAAAGTCATAGTATAGTATGTCGAAAATAGTCATAGCATAGTATGTTATATAGTATGTAGTAAAGTTATTAAAAAGTCATAGTATAGTATGTCGAAAAAAATCATGAAAAAGTCATAGTATGTCGAAAATAGTCATAGTATAGTATGTCATAAAAAGTTATTAAAAAGTAATAGTATAGTATGTCGAAAAAAGTCATAGTATTCCATAAAAAAGTCATAGTATGTCAAAAAAAAAAATCACTAAAAAGTCATTGTGTAGTAAACTGTAAAAGTCTTATAAACCCTAGTAGAAGAAAACCTTTTTGAAAAATGTAATATGTCGTAAAAAATCATAAAAAAGTAATAGTATAGTATGTCGAAAAAAGATTTAAAAAAAGTCATAGTATGTCGAAAAAAGTCTTAAAAAGTCATAGTATAGTATATATAGACCCTGACCTATTCTGAGTTCAATAGAAGCTCATTGAGGACAAGATCCTCCCAATAACCCTCTATAAGTTTCCCACCTTAGCTGTGAAGTCCTCCAGCAAAAATATGGACTTGGACTGGCACCTTACAATATATAGGACCGGAACCAGATACTCAAAGAAGACTGGAAATTCCAAACTGTTGTTTTTTGTACAGACACAAACACACAAAGAGCAGTTTGTGTCTATGGTTGGTAATACAGCAACATGACAAATTTAAATGGCCTTAACTCATTAGATCATACAATGTAGTATTCCCAGACCGGATGTAGGGTTTTTTTCCCCAAATATCGCAGCTGCTATTGTTAATAAGCATTATTGTCCATCTCTGTGTGTATTTTGATTACAAATATCTAAACATTTTCTATCACTGACACATTTAGAGGATTTTGCAGAATTGGTGGAGGTATGCATACTCCAAGTACTTTGTAATATAATATTGTTTCCAGGGGAACATTTTCACATTCAATTATTCTTTGATGGTTCATTCAAAAAATATATGAGCATGTTACATTTTCACAGCTGCTGAATGAACACTACAAGCTTTCTATGGTTAGTAATCTGTTCCTATTTGAAGAAAAAAAAACATGTTCAGCTGCACAAATCCATTTGCATTGAAAATTTTACAGAAATACATTTATTTCTCCCTGAAGTTGCTTGTTTTATGCTGATCAAAGTATATTATATTACACATTTGCTGTGTTAGCTGCATGCTACTCATTGGGTTTCTGAATTACATCTAAAACATGGACATCATCCTTTCAATTGCTTTGGCAACAGGCATGGATTCAATATGGCTGCTTGACACATGTTACAGTGGCTAAATGCATAGAAATGGCACTTAAAGGTTTTCTGACATGATAGGCTACATGTTCTGTTTTCTTTATTTTTTAGTTGTTGTCAACCCGTTTAACCTACTCCACATCCATATGTAATGAGAGCATCTGCTGTTTTTATACCTTTGATCATTATGCTGTGCAGTTTCTGTTATTAATGGTCATATTAGTATTTTCCATTTAGCTTACATTTAGTGTACCACTTTCTTTTTCCAAAGTGCAACAAGGATGAATAGAGTGGGCCAAGGTATGGATGTGAATGATTATGCATGATGTTAAATAATGCATTGAATATGGTCATGTCCTTGCTGACATTTTGCCCTCTGAATGAAAGCCAAGTAGTTTAGTGTTTCCAAATGACTGCATCAGGACTGCATCGTTATGACCTATGCAATACATCTCACTGTAGGTTTGACTGTAGAATGTGATTGCAACTGAATGGTTTGATGCTACTTCACTTTATTCTGGATCAAGTGATGTTTTATTATTGGCAACATGAATCTACTGGCATATGTGTTAATGTACTGCACCACTGCCTTTAGTCATGTTGATGAAAATGCATGACCATGGACATTGCCAAGTGGATGAATCACCAGCGATATATAATGCCAGACTATCCATTTCCTTTTAAAAGAAAATAAAGTTGCATCATGCCAAAAGCCTGAAGCCCCTCCAAAAGATAAAACCCTTGACAGTATGGACTGTGAAGTTAAAAGTATTAACTTCTAATTTGGTACATTGACATATAAAAAAACAGACTTTGTTTAACTGGTGACCTGCATGTCTGCTGACCCAACAAAACCGCATGCTTTAAGGCCGTATGGTATAAATATATATAAACATTTTTGGCCATAAGATGAGTGACATTAGAGGTCATTCTCTGGGAAACTGACACTTATTCGCCATTCAAAAAAACTCATCTTGGAGCATATTTTTATCATGTCAGAATTTCTTTCTATAAAATTAATTCAAATGAGTATTTCTTTTAAAATATACAATGTCCTCCCTATGTTCTGTGTGCACTTGAAAAACAAACACTGACATTGTAATGGATGTCCATGTAGCATTAACTGTCCCTCTTCTTTGTCTCTGTATGATTTTGTCTCTTTCTCAGAAAAGACATGGTTTACAGATGAGCCAGAGAATACCCACCTGAGGACCATGCAGATCAAGCCTGTGAATAAGCTCACCATCAACCAAGTCAGTCAGTATAAATCCACAAGCAGCTTGATTCCACCCATCAGAGAAGCAGAAGATGAGTGCTGAGCTCCGGACACGCACTGACACCTGGACGCCTGGACTCCCAGAAGACTCATCGTGTAGTTGTCAGTCTGGGATTCGGTTGATCTTCTCATCTGCAAACATAAATCATTAATTGACGAAGATGAGACAAACACAAACTGCTTTCCTCATTCACCTCTGCAGCTTATTGTACAATCAGATTTATAATCATACATGAAATATACATGATGACAATCATAGTCAAATGTCGCAACCACTCAACTATTAGTTTGCATAGCTAATCTTTAATGGTGACCAGACTCCATGACTTTTTGTTCCATTTTGGGGAATGAGTGTCACTTGAAGGAGCAATGTAAAATGACTACTACTACTTAAAGAGGTGGTTATTATAACTGGATCGAATTTTGCTATTGTAAAAGTTGCATTTTTAACTGCTGAGGAACAACTACTACTACTACTACTGCATTGACTTAACCCGGTTTTGCAGAGTTATTCTGTACAGTATGTTAAGATGTGTATTTTACATCGAGCTGTGATCCCACCACAATGGCATTGTTAGTGACTGACTCAGTGATTCCTTTGCCATTTGGAGCTAATTCACAACATTTGTGACAGTTAAGACGGCCAGTGTCCATGTGTAAATGGCATTTGGCTCCAGCCTTATCTTTATCCATTTATATTTGTCTTGTCTTTGCCTTTTTGAGTCGTTTGTTATAAGTTATTTCATGTTGCAATTTGGTTGCAATGTCCAAAACCCCAGAAATCGTATTAAGTAAAGCTTTTAAGTATCTGCAAAGTTTCTCCAGGGGTAAAACGTTAGGAATATGATTCTTTTATCTTTTCGACAATAGCCAAATGTGATAGAGCTGTTTTGTTGTCGACCAACAAAATCAGATTTATAATCATAATATACAGTTTATAATACAGTGACAGAGATATTCATTTACCTAAGACAACATAGACAGCAAAGCTAAATACTATGGTATAGCATGGCACCATATCATAAGACTGTAGATAGGTTGAATGTGAAAGCCTCATATCGCATAAAGTGGGCATCTTTAAGTCCTTCTTTGGCTGGAAGCACTGCCTGACACAGGATTGTCTTGGAGGCCATTAAGCACTCTTATGTTCTCCATGACCAATCTTAATGCCATACTCAGACATGTTCATGCTTTTTGTAGATACATGAAAAACAGCTCTATCATAAAACGTTATTTTGGCTATTTGTGTGTTCATCTTGGTGATCAATTATATCTGATTAATTCATAAAACAAACATTTAATGAAGCACAGCTCATTTGTACATGCATGAGTCCAGAATGCAGAGTGGTTATTAATCTTGTCTTATTTATATTATAAAACATAGCTATAATGGCAATGTTGTCACTTTAGTTCAGAATCAATGAAGGGGAAAGAAAGGTAAAAAAAAAAAAAAAAAGAAAAACTCAAGCCTAATCCACAGAGGATGCGTCACAGTCTAGGCTAGGACTCATGTTGGATGAGAAAAGAAAGAAGCTGTGACATTTTTAGAGGCACAGAGAACATCTAAACCATCCATCCCTCAGTGCCAGCAATGTGCCAGGCAGTGCTGAAGCCAACGGAGGATTCAGAAGACCCACTGTTGCGAAAAGAGGCTTCTAGTTTAGCTGAATTTAAGCAAACTTTACTTCTGCTGTGTGACTGAGAAATGTACCTTCCTTTTCACTCAGAGACCATTCTTTTAAATACTTGTCTTTGAATTTCTTAATACAAGGCTGTAATTCCCTGGAGATAACTAGAACTGTAGTAAATAATTTGAAGTCTTAAAACTATTTTTAAATGATCCGTCTTCAATAGCAGAGCCTGATAGCAATTCATTTTATGTACTCTTCAAAGAAATCTGTAAAGCTTAATGTAAACTATTTCTTTCTAGTGTGTTCTTGTTTGACTGTACCTGTGGGGTTGAGAGACATTCGACATTACAGTCTAGTTTGTATTGTTTTGTGAATTTCTTTTTAGCACATTGACTTGTGGATACAATGCGACAGTGCTAAGTTGATATTTCTGACTATGTCATAATACCCAATAATAAATACTGTTTATTGTCTTGTACAAATAGGCTTGTACATAAAATTGTACATGATTTCATTTTGTATTTTCACAAATTAAAAGCTGATGTATTGTGTTCTAGGAAGTTTCTGTACCTGCATGGCTAATGGTTAGACATGAGGCTCAGTACAGAAAACATTAGTAGGCCACATTTTACACAACCTATCATACCTATCAAAGAGGTACTACGTTTAGCCTTGTCCTTTGATGATGACATAAGGTATTTTCTGATTTGATTTTCCTCGGTGCACCCTCTGGATAATGGCTGATAAAAACACTCTCCACATTCTCACCTCAGGGATGGGAAGGGCCTATCATGTTGCCTGTTAACAATTGTACACACCATGGCGCTGTGGGAGACTGTCAGCATGCCAATAATATTTACAGTCTAACACCTCACAGAGGGGCCGCTGATTTCCCTGATCCTCCTGCCAGCGGCAGTGTCACCTTCTTAGTAAACAAACACATGTAGCCGTCACACCATCACACCTGATTACTGTATATATCAACTGTAAGGAAATCTGTTAATTTAAATGGATTTTTAATAAAAGGTTCTATGCAGTGATGTGCTAGGCATAATTATAAATGATCTGTCAAATTATGATGGCAATTGTATCAATAATTAAGGTTAATTTTCAACCAATGTTGCATATAAGTTAACAAGGAACTAAAAGAAATAATCTCATTGGTTGAGTTGAATCACAATGATTACTACAGATTTTCTAGCTCAGTAATATTAAACTGCAACCCAGGGGAGAAACAAAGGAGGGACGTGATGTAAAATGTAACTGTAGGGTCATCTAACCATATTCAAGTATGGTTTTTGACAGCCAAACTGTAGCTGTTGTAGCTAAGCTAAGCTAATTTGGAAAAAAAAAAAAATTGTGATTAGATTTTAAAGAAAATATGTATCCACATATCTGTGTTTAGGAGGAAAATTATCACATAAACAGCATTAAAAACTGGTATGATAAGCCTCAGTATTAACACCAAGAGTTGTTATTGAGAGTACATGAAAACGTTTTTGCAAGCTAGCATAGATCTTGAAAAGATAGCTATAAGTGATGGCTTAAATGGCTTAAACACCTAGCCTCTAACACTACAAGCGGTAACAGTATTAACGCAAGCCTGACCAATAAAAAAAAAGCATAGACATTTTCATACTGTTACCACCTATTCAACACAGCCACTGTGTTTTCTCTGCAGTGAAATATGACAATTCAATAAGTGCCATCCTATCTATTTAAGGGGTACTTGAACCAATCTAATGCCTGTGGGGTTATGTTACAAAAAAAGTTGGGAACCACTAGCCTACCTGACCTCTTGGTCAAACTAGTTACTGTAACTAGCTAACTTTAGCTAGACTTTAGATAAATAGCATGGGATTCTCCTTGGAAAGGGAGAGGGTAAGATCATAGATTTTCATGTTAAAGGAGAGTTGAAAAATGTGCAAAACAATCAAACAAAACAGACTCTTCTGCCATCTCAATGACTTCTGTTAGCTGTCAAATTACGGTAGGTAACTACATGGCCAACCAACAGTAAAGCATCCACACACCAGTCCCCAAAAGAAGTACAACACAGTAATTCATCAATAGGAGTAAAAGTAAACATAGTAAAATAGATAAATCACCATTAATTAAACAGCTGTAATAAAAGAGTACCTACAGATAATGCTCCATTAAGGGTATTTTGGGGAGTAATACAAGATGCTGGTTAACATTTGCTTGTTAAAAATCTGACAAAATGGTGGCTATCCATGATGAGTTAAACTGTAACTGCTATGGAACATGGAACTGTGCCAGTAGGGGTTGCTACTAGCAACAGAATGTTCAACTGTAACCAACTGCTGGTCGCAGAAAGCAGATTTATGATTGACAACGTAAAAGCCATTTCTTTAACAAGAGTCTTCTCAGTCTGACGCTTGAGAATTCACTGAATGACGTTCCACAGAGCTAAAGCAGTGTATACAAATTTATTTTCACCCATGAAATTTATAAATCTGAAAGGATTAACAGTGGTTGAGCGACCTCTCTTCAAACTACAGTTAAGACATGTAGATAGTAACACTGGGCCATGCGTGCGCGCACACACACACACACACACACACACACACACACACACACACACACACACACGGTCCCCTCTGAACACAGCTGTACAGGCTTGGCTGGTGATAATAGTTTACATGACAATGCAGCATTCCAAGTGCATCAATGCCAGCCTGGATAAACAATGATCCTTTACCAAAACAAGGGGGTCATTACGACAGCTTGTCAAATCAATGTTGAGAGTGTCCTGGCTGATTAAGGCATCCCCTCTCAGTCCTGACACAGTGTCAATACTGGCTGGCCTGTGGCGGCACACTCCCATGATTGGACTGAAATGCCTATCAGTCAGGCAGCTGAGCTGGACTAATGATTCCCTGTGCTGCCTATTAGAGTGACATGACAATTTAATCCTGTGGGCCAGGCATGGAAAAAGTGACCTTGGTGCTTTATATTGAGGCTGAGGTAAATTGACAAGAGCAGATAAATCTTTACCTTGGGCTATTAACAGAATTAAAGAACAACAACAAAGGCAGAAGGTCCTCTCTTTTTTGTTGTTTGTCCCTGCCTTTCCAAACACTGTTATATAAAACAATCCCTTAAATTTTAAAATAATCTGGCAAAGAAAACAACCATAAGATATCACTGCATCATTAAAACGTCTGTATTCTTATAATTTCCAAAACATTTCTACTCTGCACTGGTACGATCGATCCAATGCTGAGAAAAAATACAAGCAATAGGTTGAATTCTTCTATGCTTTGCTGTCAAGCTGGAATATTAAAAAGTGGATATTGCTTGAAGCTCAAGGTTTTTCAGATGTTCAAAGCCATTCCAGCGTGGCCCCTGGGCAAGGTATATTGCCTTGGACATCTATCTTAAGGCTATGAGAACATTGACTACATGGTTGGAAAAAGGCCATGTGTTTACACAGATGTTTCAAGCTTTTAGCACACTGATTTTCCTGTACTGAGCCGCACCACCATCTTTTGTGCCACGGGCCATATACATTTTGCATTAGTTTACCCTTTGATACAGAAATGAAAGAGGGCAGGAGAGCTAGCAGACTTGCATGTAGTGTCTGAAACAAAGATTCTCTGTGCTGCCACTTTAATATTTCTCTGAATCTGATTTAAATTGGGGAAAACTTTGTTGTTAACATTTCCATCACTACGGCTTTAATTGTTCCCGGGTTTTTTTTAATAGCTTCTGTGAGGTGACCTGTACACAGAGAGAAACATTGTGCCTCTCCACATTTCTACTGTTGTAACGGAAATGGTAAAAGATAAGAATTTCATCCCGGTTGTATGGACAGATCGTCGGCACTGGGAAGCAATTTGCCTGTAAGGCACAGTTGCCGCACTGACCCTTTATGTTCCCTGTAAAGGTCAACATTTCCTTTTCTTTTGTTTCACTCCATGCATGCATAAATCAAAGCTCTTGGCTATTTTCAATTTTGAAATAGGAAATACCAGCCATCAAAAAGCAAAATGCAACCTGCATAATAATAGAATATCGCTACTTTTATTTACCATAAAATAAAATACAATCTGTGGATGTAAAGATGGAGTTTGTGGGTTGGTTTAAGAAATGAATTCTTGGGTAAATGTAATCTGGTTCAGTATCAGCAATAAGTGCTTTCCAATATTTGTTATGCTAAATTGTAAAACAAAAAAAAAAATTGTTTGCTTCTGTGCAAAAGAATTAGCAGTAACAAACAGCAAACAGATGGCACTATCCAATAATATCACTTCTCAGCACCCGTTGTAAACATGATTTACAATTTGCAAGATATTATTTACTGTGATTCATGTTTGTGTCAGTTCCACATTGGAGGTTAATAGAAATGCCAGCATGCTCGCTGATTTACTTAGTAAAATTTTCATCCCAAGGTTCGGGTTCAGAAGATTGGAGCCAGAGAGAGTTACAGGATTCATGCATTATGCAGAAGAAGCTGACACGACCTTCAGCCATCACATTCTTCTCTATATATCACATTGGGCTTGACCCTCCCAAGGCCAGAGGGAGCATTTGATATATTTAACCACTACTGCCATTAAATTACTCACATTCTTTAACAGCTGAATTCATTTTATATAGCTGGCAACATGGAGGCAATATCATTTTGATTAAAAGTGGTTTTACACTTTGTATTTGCCTTTTACCACAGTTGATGCTTTAGCAATAAGGAAGACATTCATAAGTCAACAGCAAACTAAATCAACACATAAATCTCTTGCATGGCCGTTCTGATTTGTATGCCTCACATTATGGCTTCGCCCTATGTCGGCCATATGTAGAAATAAAAAAAAGAAAATCTGCCCCTGCTGTTTGATACAGAACACATCATAAAGTGATAGGGAATAAAGTGCTGTCTTAAATGGTGAGGTCTATTTAAATATAATTGGCTTTAGAATTATTTATGACATTAATTGCCACATTATCGACTGCCTGTCAGCTCCTTGGACTTGCAGTCCATTCTTCTTCACAAAGAGCGCCACCTCAGCCTAAAGTAGACTGACAAGCCAATTATACCATCTTCCCTCTCAATGATAAATGTCACTAATGTAAATCTGGCCCAGAAATAAGACTCCTTAGTCACCTCAACCGCAAAAGTCTCCCACTCCAGCCAGGATCTTTAGACAGGGACGCTTCACTCTGCTTCATTTCCTCCTGACTCAAGTTATTTTAAAGAATTCAAGTCCCAAATTGTGAAATTGTTCTTGTTAGGTCATGTGCATTTTCTATTGAGTATGGGACACACTTGAATTTACACTTTTTATATTTAAAGCGCCAGTATGCTTCATCAGAACTGCTTATGGGATGTCGATATCGTATGTTGACAGAGTGCAGTCCCCTGTGAATGCCTTCCAGGAGAGAAAATGTATCGACGACGAGGTATCCTCGTATATAAATGATATCACGTCTCCCCCCTCTCTATAATGCCTGGCTTTTCACTCCGCCTTAAGGAGCCGTGTTGAACAGCTAATACAACTTTTGATTTCCAACGTGGATGGAATACTTCATACAAACTAGTTACAGTCTGCATAACCTGGCCCTTGCTCAAATATATAAAGAAGAATTCTGCACTCCAAATGACTAATGCATACTGGATAATATACTCTATTCTTTACATGGTGTTAAGTATCTGGAGGAGAGTGAGGGCAAGCATCAAAAACATTTTTTCCATCACTACACCCAAACATGTTTCATATGAATTCCCTTTTTAATGAGATTGTTTACATATTCCAACTTCACTAAGGATGTATCCTGACAACAATGAGAGCTGACACATACCAAACTTGGTATGTCCCAGAGCCATCTTCAATGGCTGGGATGCTGTCAGCTCCACCCACATCAGTGGCAGTGTCTCAATGGTAGCGCGACACATGTCAGAAACTTTTAAACGTCTGCTCTTTTCAGCAGAGTGCTGCTGCAGCCCAAAGATGGTATTTTGTGTGTATTAATGTGCGTATGAATACTGGTCAAAGAGTAAGCGATATTTGCTGCAATATTGGCATAGTGTCAAGTATGAAGTTTGTACTTTATTATGATTCTGAGGCTCAGTTGAACCCGCTGGATCGATAAACTCAAATATTGTTGACACATGAGCTTTTTTATATCTGATCAAATCCCAATAATTGATGACATAATTACTCTGCAGCTCAATCAGGCAGCTATCAGCGAAATACATTTTCAGCCTTACGCTCGGATGTTTGAGGAAAAGCCATCTCTGGTGATATCACATGGCTTGTGCAGCCAGACACACATCTGAACTTTGACCTTCTTTGATCAGCAGTTTTGGCAAGGCAATCCATCATGGTGCTCTTACTGTCAGAAGAGGTGCCTGGCTGCAGCTGTGTGTCACTGGCTAAGAGGGGCTGCTTAAAGGCAATCATGTCAACCTCCACGCGACTGCTCAGACTCCCAGATTGAAGGAGGACTTGACAGGGCCAGAAGAGTCAGCTGAAGACACTGGAGGGCTGTGTCTGATTGCTGTGTGGCCATAAAGTGATGGCTGATTTTATCCTCTGTGAACAACCAAATGAATATACTCAAAAATGGTGGAAATTCAACAAATGAATACTCAACCTTTTTGCTAAACCATGGCTTTTGTCGTGTTTTGCTTTTGAGGTGATAGATTCACATTGTATGAAGCAAAAGCAGGGAACAAAAATTATACTGTTTTTTTTATTGAAAAATAAAATAAAGAATTTACTACATACATTCTATTAGAATGCTATACATGAAAGAAATCAATTATCAGTGATCTAATGTTGCTCTGTTTAATGTTACAAAAAGACAGGATATGAACAATTTTTGGAGTCTGACCTTCAAACTCAGTTTCTGCCTCAGGACAATGTCTAGACAGACAGATTGAGAACTCTTTGAAGGGATCACTGCCTAAACAGAGTATGCTGCTGAGCCATGACTTTAACATAAACTTACCAATTAGAAGAAATGTAAAATGCATTTTTTTTATTTTTAAGCTTCTTTCCAGCGGGGTTTCAGGGTGAGCTGACCTTACACAAACACACCAAAAACAACAAACCCAGGGGGAATAAAATATATTTACATGCTCGGGAAAAATTGGTGGATGAGTGCGTTTTTGCCCGGGGCAGGGAAATGATATTGGTGCATTGCGCTGATGTAAACATTATAGATATCAGGCCAAAAGCCTAGATTCTTGTGCATAATGAGACCTCCTGAGCAGCAGGTTAGGGCGTAGATTTAAATCTCTTCACACTAAATGCCACTTTCACATCGAGGTGTAAATAACACGAGCGGTGAGTGATTTTCCAGTTCCATCGCCAATGATTTCCTGATGAGAAAACAGATAGCGTATTCCCCTTCACTTTTACACAGGCGTCGGGTGCATTAATGGCAAAAACGGGCCTGACTTTCAGACAAAGAAGCTGAGTGACGGCTTGCTGACTGCAGCTCCGAGTGTGCAATAACATGATGTGAAAGGACATTGTCAAGAACCGAGGAGACAAGCCCAGATTGTACATAGTGACAGAAAACAGAGATGAGGACAGAGATACTGGTGCCATATTAGTGGCCAGCATATTCAAACACCATCCTTGAGTCTAAGCAAACTTGACATCACCTCCGATGGCTTCAAAGTGTTCGCTCCCCTCCACCACCACCACCCCCCTCTTCTGTCTACAGCCAGCTTTCCCCTCTGATGTGTCTCCAGACTCCGCTCTCTTATGTAGAGAGTTACCAGCAGGCCTGTTCTGTCAGGACAAGAGGATAGGGGTGCCGCGGCCTGCGGATACTCTCAGTCAATCTACATTTGGTCACCGTGGTGGGAAGTGTGCTCATTTTTTCCGATATCTGAGCTACTTGAGGTGATCCGAACACTGAAGTGTGAGGAGCTGTCACCTTGCATAAAGCTCTGCACCAGCGGAAGATGTACGGCTCCTGATATGTTAAGAGGGGAGGGGGTGTAGATCTCTCCATCCTGATAGGCTGTGAGGACACTGGGGACTGTATAAGAGAGAGAGAGGGGGGAATGTATTCCACTCTGTCCGCCTGGGGACAAGAGGTCGGCGGGGAAGGAGGCAGCTCATCACAAGGCCCCCTGCAGTCTCAAGACAGATTTATGCGGTTACCGGGCCAAACATTGGGGAGATATTTTAATGCTGTGTCAAAATATCAACAAGAGGCCAACAGAGAGAAGCACCAACAACCGATACATCATTGCTTTTGTGGAAAGGTGGAAAACAAAAAGAGCACTGTTAAACCCTGCATGACAAGAATTATTTACTTGGTAAAACTCTGAATGGTGCTGCCCGTTTGTTTTATTTTTGTGCTTTTACTGGAGACTGTGTTGTAAGCCTGTCCAGCGGCAGTGGCTGGACACTGCTGTTTATACTCTACAGGCCATTAACAGTTCACCCCACCTTCTCCAGCAGGGCAGCAGCTGGGGAGAAAGGAGCATGCAGCAGCGGTGCAGGATCTCACCGGCACAAAAAAACATGGCCAGAGGCGGGGCTGCTGGAGAACGCCCAGAGTAAAGTTGGCAGCTGTGCAGCTGTGTGTGATAAAGTGCAGCTCGCCGTAAATACACTCTGGGGCTCCCTGCACAGCTGGCGACTGTAGGTTACAGTTCTGAAAGATGGAGTGCAGGAAGGGGATAGTGGGAGGAAGAGATGGATGAGGGAAAGGCAGAGCTCGCATCTACACATCATCTGTCTGAGGTGGAGAGGAGGATCAGGGCCAAATTCATGAGAACAAGGAAGATGAGGAGGAGGGTGAGAAAATGTTTTTGTGTCAGTAAGAGAAGAAAAAAAGTGCACTTGTCTGACATTCATGGGCGTCTGCAGACAATTAAAGATTAGCATGAAAGCATTGAAGCAACTTGGGCACTATATATATATATACACTGCATGTTGGTGCACATGCACAAGAGCAGTGCATGGTGTAATCTTACATTTTTTTATTACAACTCTGTTGATAAAATATGACATACTTATAAACAGTTAGATCAGATGTACGATCCATTACATCATGGAAGAAACAACAAAGTTACTCGAACAATCACAGTGAATTCAATGAACGGCAATCAGCTTTTAGCCTTTCAGGGTCATTATTGTGTCAAGGGGTGACACAGCCGAAGGATGTGACACTTTGTATCGAGGCTAACTATCCACCGTCACTGTGGCTTCCTCTCTTTCACTGAGTTAAACAGAACAATCAACTAGGGTTAAAATAGTGTGCAGAAATCTTTTAATAACGCAATTACACTTAAATCATTACTGGCAGCTTCAGCAATGCAGAGCTCACCAAACTATAGAGTACCAAAAAATTATGAGTTGATTTTGCTTAAATGATGATTGTTAGGAATATTTTACCCTCTACATACCGTGTTAAATATCAGTAACTAGCCATATAATTTATTATATACTGTACATTTTATTTATATACTGTAAAATCATTTCTAATCTGTTGAAATGTTATTTATCCATAAACAGTGTTTGAATAATGACTGAAATCCATAATTTGACATATCTGAACTGAAATATAATGGAAATGCCATTGTTATATAATGATGTTGAATTAATTGCAGCTGAAAACACAGTATTTACATAAAGTTAAAATATGTAAGTTAAAATGCAGTTAAACTGACTGACATTTAGAAGTTACCAGGGCATAACACTTAATGAATTGTTACTTTGGCCTGCTCAATATTTATATATAGTATATATTAAATCATAGGTTACCCGAAACAACCAATATAGTGGACTGAAGTATTAGTTTAGATTATAAATCATTCATTTTTCACTGTTGTTGTCGCTGATATCCCCCAGCTCAGAAGGAAACATGGAGACACAGCTAATAAAGTTATGCAGACATTTATTTTTCACTTCCAGTGATTTAGCGTGACTGTGCTTGTCACCATGATTTAGAGGAGTCTGCAGTCTGCGTTCTGTTTATTGTGACCAAACAAGTGCGGCGCCGCCACGCTTTCAACTTCAGGGTTATTGATTAAAGTTTTAAATGGTTGCCATATTACCCAGGGACTTGCAGGAGATTAATTTGCGTTGATGTTCATCTGTAATTCATTAGCCATTTAGACAGCTTAACCACAAGGACTGTGTCTTGAGAGAAATGCCAATATTTCACACAGTGGAAGCATGAAGGCAAGCTATACAGTATGCTACTAAGAGCAACATACAATATATTTTGTGTTGTAAACAGGATTCAGAGCAAGACTGAGGATGATTATGTTAGAAATTTGGAATTAAAGATTTCTAAAGACTTTTGATGAGATAAAAGAGCTCCAACATGAAGAAAATCGGATCTACACATCAGTCTATTAGACACAAATGCATGGGGAAATGGGGCCCAGGTCGAAAAAAACAGTAGTTACCCTTTAAGGTATTTGGTCAATAATATTGTGTAATCTGATTTTCTCCTTATCGCCCAGCCCTATAATAAAGTTGTTTTTTATACTACAAAAAAAGAAAGGAAAAAAAGAAAATCTGATCTACAAACTTTCAACAGCGATAGCTAAATGGGTGGCTGTTGCTTGCAGGCCAATTAACATAGTACGAGGGTTTGCTTGAAATAATTGGCATCGCATCCAACGACTGCATGTATGCACAACCAGTTTTGTGTTGAGCTGCTTAAAAAATTTGATGTTTAGTTAACTTTTACAAGTGTAAGTTAAACTGGGACACTACATTGTGTTATTATTACCAAGTAATGTTACATTCAGGTCAATATGCCCATCTGTTGTTGCTTGATGGGCTTGAGTTTGCCATATTGAGCTTTCATCATATTTTTTGAGCATACAGTACCTTTGAGGTTATTCTGGAGAATATTCTTGGCAGTATTTATCATTGTTTTGAATTGTTGCAATAATAAAATCATTTGCATAAAGCAAGAATAGTTGTCCACTCCCATGTTGATAAGAGCACTGAAAATATCCATTTTAATGTACTTTTAGAACAGATAAAAAATGTGCGATTAATTTGCGATTAATCGTGAGTTAACTATGGACAAGCATACGATTACATATTTAAATCGATTAACAGACCTAATATTAACAAATAAATCAAATGACTGTGTAATGTCAAAGGGGTCACTCGCAGTGACAAACCTAAAAAGAATTATCACCCAACTCCAGCTCATTGTTTTGGTTTTATAGCACATTAACTGTATGAAACAAATTTACCGCTCTCATTATCCTTGTTTCCAGCAGGCAGGCAGCTACTTTCAGCAACCAAACTCTGGAAAACCCGCTGTACGCTCCATGCCCAGAACCTAACAGCACACAGACACAAAGTGAGCAGCTACCTGCTACCTGCTGAAGACAGTCAAACATCTAGCAGCTTAAGAGCCAAGTACATTTTCCAATTAGAGACCAAAACAGAGCTACTGTGAAAAAAGAGTGAATATTGAATATTTTGTGAAATTACTTTTTGTCAGGTGGACCAAACACAACTTCAAATGAATGGTAATGTTGCTGCCTGCTGTATGCTAGCTAATCAACTGTTTGCTGACAAGTTAGCAATAGCAACTACAGAAAACCATAATTAGACAGGAACGTCTGTTCCAGAAACCTCATTCAAAAATCCCAGTGACATTAGCGCACATTACTACAAATCAAGCCTAAGAACATACTCAACAACATGTTGAGTGATTCACTCTAGATGTCTAGATAAGGATGGTAATTTAAAAAAATTGGAGTCAATGGACGAGTCAAATGTACAGTATGGGACATCAGGACTTCAGCTCTCTATTCGGTAATAATATGTAAGGCTGTCAGCTTGTTTTTGCTTGAATCTTTCCGCCCCAAATGGCCAAATAAATCAATAAATGCAGCTTCAAACCCAACATGCAACTCATAAATCGAATATAATTCAATAAACTTATTCTTAACTCATGAATATTTCTTTCTACACTAAAAAAAGAAACATGATGCAAAGTTAAAGCCTCAGCTAGAGAGAGATATTGCATGACTTGATTTCTTGAAAAATAATAAATTGCCATCTGGCTTTGATGTGAGACAAAATAAGAAATATGACTGTGAACATTAAAACTGATCTGACTGTGTATGAAGGCAAGTTGTGTCCTGAGGCTTTGGGTCAGCAGTCAATTAAATTATCACACTAAAATGAAGGACTTTTAAAATCCCCTTACTAAATAATGGTTGTCAGACACTCTGTATCCTCCATGACGTTCTGTAAAAAAGGTTGCAGCAATGGGATTAGGGCTTGATCCTCAGCTACTGCTGTGCCCAGTCTAAAATGACTATCCTCTTATCTCAAGGCAACAGAGCTACATTATGTTATGTACTGACTTCGTCAAGAAAGAATGGATGTTACCAAAATTAATTTAATCTTCCTTAAATTAGCTTCTGACTATGAACTCTCTGAAATGTATGTCCTCCAGAATTCAATTTCCTCCGCAGCGTGATATGCTTTTATCAGTTGGTAACTATTCGCTGGACTCCAATAATGAGAGCTGTCACAGAGACCAGAAGCGGATAGTGTTTGATGGCGACCATCTTGTGACCACTGGAATTGTCACCCACCCACATCTACCAGGGATTTAAAAAAAAAAAAAAAGACTTGAGGGATTCCAGACTTTACACCGCAGTTCTTGCTAAGGCAACAGTAATTTCAGAATCAGATGCTGATCAATCTGGAATCACTTTAATCCAATTACTAGTCATTAGACCATTAGAGTGTATCAGTGTTTGATTCATTGTTGCTGAAATCTGATCTGGGCATCGGATGTTGGAAATGTTTTAAGTCACGACAGCAAGATAACAGCCTGGAAAGATGCCTTTAAACTCAGTTCCACTCCAGTTCTTGCATAGAATTATACAATAAATCAATTCACTGATGAAGCTCTATTGGATGTTAATGTGTACTGGATGTTTAACCTGTTGAAGTAATAATGAACATTATAAAGATCAATTAATTGACAAAAAATGAATGACAACCATCTCCTTAATACATTTATCAAGTAAAATATTAAGTCACAAGCATAAGCTAAATGCTAATGTCAGCCTGCTAACATGCTTACAATGACAATGTGAATATGCTGATGTTTAGCAGGTTTAATAATTAGGGCCCGAGCAGTGAAACTGCAAGGACCCTATTGTTTTTGTTCAGATTATTTTTCCGAGTCCTTCGTCGCATTTTTGAGAGGGTTAGAATGCACAAAAACTAACAAAAATTTGCACACGTCACAACTGGTGAAAATTGTAAAGATTAAAGAAATTGCACATATCCACCACTAGATGGCGCTATTGCAGAAAAAAACGCGTTATATAACGCGCCCTATAACTCCCAGACCGTACATTGCACATTCAAAAACCATATATCTTCGCGTTCCCTGGATCCAGCTGAATCTCCTGATATAGGCCACGCCCATTTCCGCCTTGACTTTTATGCGTGAAAAATCTTTATCTATTTATCGAAAACCTACTTTGCCGAACTCCTCCTAGACCGTGCGACCTATCTGCACGAAACTTGGCAGGTAGCATCTCCAGATGGACCTGACAAAAAGTTATCCAAAGAATTTTTATAGGATAAAAATTGAGCATATTACGCACAAACAAATTTGTGTAGCTAAGTATGAAAACACCAACTTTGCCATATCTCGACCAAAATAAATGCTATCAACGCAAAACTTAAGATTCTTGTTTGCCATGACCCTCTGGAGGTGCCCCACACATTTTACAAAAATTGGCAACTAGGGGGCGCTACAAGTACATGAAGTTTATATCTCATGAACGGCTCATCCAATTTTTACAAAATGTGATGGGTACCATCTAGGGCCACTCCTGAGGCCACCCCTACAGTGGGATACTGATTGATCAAAGTGGGCGTGGCCTATGGGACCCACATTTGGATTCACCACTTACACTAATGTGAACAACTTTAAATTTACAGGGTAGATGTACAATGGGTCTTGGACCTCACCTACCAAAATTTACACATGTGGACCACTAGGTGGCGCTATAATGACGTCAAACCTGTTTTTGCCTATAACTCCCACATTACACATCGCACATTAGAAAGCCTTACATTGACATGTTCCTTGAATTAAGCTGAATCACATGATATAGGCCCCGCCCATTTCCGCTAAGAAGTTTTTTCGCATTATCGTGCAATGGGCAAAACCAACTTTTTCGAACTTGTCCTAGGCCATGCGACCGATCTGCACGAAACCTGGTATGTAGCATGTCCAGATGGACCTGACCAAAAGTTATCAAAAGAATTTTGCTATGTTAAAGCTATTAAAGTATGCCCATTTGACGACCAAACACATTTTCCTAGCTAGCTACCACACACATATCATATCTCGGCCAAATTAAATGTTATGAGCAAAGACCTTGAGATCATTGTTCAACATCCCACTACAATGCTCTGTACCAAATCTGCCATTAGGGGGTGCTATAATCAACGTATGTACGTATACGTATTTGTTTTGGCCAATAACTCAATGCATTTAAATGGGAAATTTGCAATTGCAATATCTCTGCCAGACTAAATGCTATCAACACGAAACTTGTGATGCTTGTTCGGCATGCCGCTCTGAGGCTCTGTACCAAATTTGGTAAAGACCGTCCACTAGGGGGTGCTATAGTCAACGTAGACCAGTTTGGGCCCTTTTACCCCTTCTGAGGTCGAGCATATAGGTCATATACAATGCCAAATGTCACTTCTGATTCATAACTTAATAACTTTATAATTATAACTAGTAGAAACATACAGTCTTTTGGAGCTAAAAGCGAACAGTCGCCCCGTTCTGCTGGGGTATCATGTCAGTCTTCCTAGCCCTTACACAAGGTTTTGTATCCAGCCTAGAAGTCCAGAGTTTTTTGGGGTCTCTGTGCCATTAATCCATACTGTTACATCCAAGATTGATACACTGTATGTAAGAAATGTAAATAGTTTGTCCTTTATAGTAGAGTTATAATGTTCAATATGTTTATTTTTGCACTGGATGACTCCAAATATATAGAACTGTTTTAGACAACACAAATGCTTGTGTGGCATTGCTGTGTGTGTGATATCAATATATATATATCTGTAAGATTCATGTTCCGTTTTATTTATTTATTTGTCTTTATGGTCCTCCAAACTTTTTAACATTTAAGTGACCTCACTGCAGCACAAATATTTTAATAGCCCAGTTTTTCCTGAAAAGAAATGATGTTCATAGATTGACTATGGACAACAGGGTTGGACCAGACGGACCAGAGGTTGTCAAAAATCCTTTAGGGCTCTGGGATATTTGCAATGGCAATGTACTGCAGACCTTGCGGCTCACACCTCTCAATATTTCCTGACGTTTGCCTCCCACCGTTACACTTTGGGTCCCACTTTCGCACGCTCCCCGGGTCGTCGGGGGTGACTGGCGTCAAGGGCGACTGGCGCCGGGAGGCTTGGACTCCGTCATAACTGCTTGCAGTTCTAGTTAGGGCCCAAGCACGGAAGTGCGAAACAACCTATTGTTTTTTTAAGGATTATTATTCCGCGACGTCACTCACATTTCTGAAGGGCTTAACATGCTGGAAAACTTAATATACCAAATTTTGAGGGAACATAGGTCTCATCTTGAAGTCCATGGAGCATTTTTCTTAAATTTTTCCAATTGACAGTAAGTCGGCCATCTTGGTTTTCGTGCGAAATTCTTCATTTTACGAAACTCTCGAAGTTGTGCAGCCATGTGCAGAATAGAAAAGTCTTTGTTCTGAGTTCACATTTGGGTTTGAAAGTGGTATGGTTGCTCTATAGCGCCCCCTAATTGGTTTTAGCCCTTGGGCACATTTTTGACGGCCTCAATATATACAAAAACTCACAAAAAAAATGTTTTAAAGATTATTTTTGGGGGCTTTTCCCTTTATTATAGAGTGACTGTGGATAGACATGAAAGGGGGAGAGAGATGGGGGATGACACGCAGCACAGGGCAGTACGCGCTGCTGCAGGACTCAGCCAACATGGGGCGCACGCTCTTACTGGATGAGCTAGAGGAAAACTCACAAAAATTGGCGCCCACATAAACATGTGGGAGTTTTGCGAGTCTGTACAGCGATTTGGCCCATACCTGTAAGCGGGCTCCATAGCGCCCCCTAAGGCGTGGAAGGGCTTAACTTGGACATAGTTGCTCCGATCTTCACCAAATTTAATACACATATTGCTCTAATCATTGTGGACATATTTCCCATTTACCTTCATCAGCTCCGCTCAACTGGAATGCGGCCATTATTAATTATTAATTTTTCATGTGTTTTACATTCTTTTGAAGTAGTCCTAGGCTGTGATTTCAATCTTCTTCAATCTTTGCAGGTAGTATCTGTTGACCCTCATGACAAAAAGTTATTAGTTAGTTAGTTAGTTAGTTGAAAAAATGCACAAGTTGTGTCTAAACAGGAAGTTGCGTTATCTTGGAAACAATTACTCCGATTGCCCCGAAACTTGAACACATTGTTCCTCGTGGCCGGTTTAGCATATGTGCAAAACTTGGAGGCAATCAGCCATTAGATGGCACCGTTTATTTTTTTTTTCAATAATCGGCAAAATATTGATATATGGGAAACCTACTTTGTCTGCTCCTGGGCCGTGAGTCCGATCGGCACGAAAACTTGCATATAGACTCAGAGGACCCTCATGACAAAAAGTTATCAAAAGATTTTTGATAGCTAAAACAGTGCGCAAGTTATGGAGGACCAAGTTCCTGTAGGTGGGTGTCGAAACAGGAACGGTTGTATCTTGGCAAAAGTTAATCTGATTTACATGAAACTTAGAATGTGTGGTCTACATGTGATATTGAGTCTGCCAGTACCCCCTGGGCAAGGAGCGAGGGCCCGTCATCGCTGCTCGCAGCTTTAATTACCATTATCTTTGTTTAGTGTGTTAGCATGCTAACATTTGCTACTTAGCACTGAAACAATGTCTTTAGTTTTGCAGATTTTTGGTCATAATATATAGTTTCCCTTCTTTTTCTTCCTTAAATGATACTTTTATATACTTTGTTCTACCTTTTTATGTATTGTCTATTTTGTCTATATTGTCTATTTTTAGAGTTTTAATAGAGGGCTACGACTGCATTTAATTGTGCAATGCGGTACTGTATAATAACAATAAAGCTGAACCTTGAATGTCTTAACAGGGTTTCATGGCAATCCATCCAATACTTACTGAGCTATTTCAGACTGGAGCAAAGTGGTGGATCAACAGACTGATCAACTGTCATTGCCAGCCCATAGCACGCCACTAGCGTGGCTAAAAATGCAAAGCATATGCTAGTAGTTCCTTTCTCTGATGTGATTTTTAGAAACTTGTATCTGTTTCATATCATTGTAAATGCAATTTGTGTGATATTTTTCTGTTGTTTAGGCTAAATAATCTAATCTAATTTAAGATGTCACCTTGGTCTTTTTGATTGATAATGAAAACAATAATTCACTGCATCTCTAGTTTATAGCACAATACAGAACCCTGAGAAGGAGGATTTCCCAAACAGAAAAATGTAAACATTAAGCCCAATATACCAAAATCCATTGATTAATAAAAAATAAGGGACAAACTTCTCTCTGACAATTTGACAACACAGACGGTATTTTATAGCCATATAAGGTCTGCAATGTGTAACTTTAACTAGACAAATCCCAAATGTCACTTCCTACCTGGGATGTTAGGTGCCCACCCAGCTGTCTGGTCCCCATTATTACTTTCATCTTGTCTCAGCTCCTGATGCTTAATAAGCAATACCTGAGGGTCCTGCCTCCATCTCTAAACTCTGATTTGATGTGGCAAGGAGACAGAAAACAGGGAATAGGGGGGACAGAAATAAAAGAACAAGGGATCAAAATAACTGTGCCTGTCTGGCTGAGTAGAGTGGGGCCCATCAACACCAATAACCGTTAGCTGCGAACACATGTGTCACAGCGAGACAAGTGTCATATCACTCAGCCCACTGCTTCATTTGACTGGAACACATCAATCACTCAGGGAAATCCACACAGACGTGCTGAGATAGGCCTCACCTCTGGCTCCCTCATTAAGTTGCGTCAGTGTTAGTGAAACCCAGGCGTGTCAAGAATTCACTGTCATCGTTCTCGAAAAGAGACGATCTCTTGTCCAGTTGTTGCCATCAACCACGGGGTGAGAACAGCAGGGTGAGATGCAACAGTGCATGGGAATCTTACAGCTATTACATTTATGTCAATGTGTTTGGTGTTTAAGCTGACCTCTGCTACTATCCGAAACACAAAACGTCTGCATGGCTGCACACGTCTGTGCCCATGAGCTGGAGGCAGATTCTCAGTACAAATTACTCATGACAAATATGTGCTCACCAGTATTAAAGCATTATGGGTGCAACAAATGATTGTTGTCATAATTGATTACTCTATTGACTATTTTTGGATCCATTTTTTTTTATTACATTTATAAAATTTTGAGATGCCCAAAGTAACAGGAGCTGAATATGTCTTTGATCTCTTCAAATTGATTGTTTTTCTTAACCAACAGTCCAAACCCCAAAGATATATACAATTTATATATTGATATAAAACAGATCAAAAGCAAAAAATAAAATTTGAGAAGCTAAAACCAGTGAATGGAACCATTAATTTATAAATGACTAAAACAATTAATTGATTATCAAAATTGTTACTTATCTTTAGAAACAATGCCCACTTATGTTGTGGGTTAAAAAGGTTAGCCAAGAAGCTTAATTTTCATTTGGTGTCCCTGGCCAGATGTTAAAAAGCACCCTAAAAATCAGATAATCAAAATGTTTTTTCAGTCAATTGACTAATTGATTGACTTACTTTTCTGCACCAGTTGTCACACACTGACATCCAAAATAATCAATGGGACTGGTATCATCGATATCACATCTATGACACTGCAGCCCTTTCATAATAAAACTTGTTTTTTCAACTCAAAATCGCTATGTACAGAGTTAAAATGAGAAACTGTCCCTTGGCGGCGGGCTTTAACGAAGGATTAAAGGCTTATTAACAAAGGCCTCCCTTGAAAGCCCAGCTCTCTTCCTGGCCACCGCCATGCTGCGCCCAGCTGTGTATACAACTCCGACAGGTAGAATAATAACGGTTATACATCACTGCACCTGAGAGCCCAATCATCTAAATCTTCCCCTGCCACCGCCTCCCAGACTCCATTACTTTATTGACACGCAATCTTAAGAAGGAGAGAAATATTGCACATGTAAGGTCACTTGGTTATGAAGACATATTATCATATTATCTGCATGAGGGTTGTAGGGCTCAGGCCTGACAAAGCTAATTATAATTGGACATGATACAGAGCTCAGAGCATATTACGTGCTTGGCTGCATGACAAAGTCGCAGCTGAGATATGAGGGGAGAGAGGAGTGGAGCATGAGCTGAAACTCAATGTGAAGAGGGTGAAGCTGCACAATAACTCTCTGATGATAATGTATGGATGCATCCACTATGAGCACCAGGCCAAACCTGTTCCTGCTTGTTCACGAGGCACAAAAAGGAAAGAGCCAGTTATTCAAATACAAATTTCTTATGCACGCAGACTTAAAACAGCTCTAATGCCCAAATTCGCATTTCGTTAGTGACAGCAAAAGTGGCCTCGTGGCTTCTTATCTCCACTCCCAAGGTTATTTCGGTATAGACAGACACAAACGACTGTTTCTGTTTTTCTTCTTAAATTACTAAATCCTTGTGCTGCCTCCTTCAAAGCAGCCATTTACCTCCAAACAGTGATACATTATTTTTAAAGCTGGCTCCCTCAAACTTGAAAAATCTAATCAACCTTGCAAAAAATAACTAAGTCAAGTGATACTGTACATCTGTTCTCTTCTAGTTTCCGTCCTGCAGCCTTATAATCTCATCACAGGGGTCGTGATCAGTGCTACATCAAGTATCTGCGATTTGTGAGCAGACCCAGAGGTCAGATGTTACCTTTACTTTAACAGTGTCAGGCACAAAGATGGGTTCCCCCCCCACCACCCCACTCATTTGCAGTGATTCATCGCTTCAGAGGTCTATTAATATAATATGCATTCATGCATTCCCATGAATATGACTTTTACAACTGGTCTCAACTCTATTAGTGTAGTACAGCACTATTTAACGTCTCACTTCTTAAATAGCTATCATCTCTGCACTAATGGAAATGTACTGAAATCAAAATTATTTCAGAGAGTTGACTTTAAAGGTTAATTTGAGGAGTTAAATCTGCATAATGTATGATATAGGAGGCGGTAGGTTGTAACCCCCATGTCTCAGTGTCAAATAAGATACACCTTGAAAAAAATTATATTTCTTACTTGCTTGGGGCTTAGTCATCATGACAGCAGAAGCCTAAGCAGCTGAGATCTCAAAACCTGGGCAAATGAAACCATAGCTCTTGGCTCACATGGCTAAATACCCCAAGTTTTAACCATTGTTTTTAAAAATGTGTTTTTGTAATTTGGGTGAACTGACCCTTTAAAGCAACAGAGAAACCTTTTCATTTTGTCTCTGTTGTGAAAAAAGCAGCTCTATTAACTTGATGGAAAGCAAGGAAATTCCTACTGGTGGCCAGACGCTATGAAGCATCAACTGATGCTTTTGGATTAACCTTAATTAGGACAAATAATCTGGATAACACTATTCAAATTTGATCTGATGCATACATTTCTTCTTAAAAAATGAAAACATCTACAGCACTGTTGTGGTCTAACTTTTAAAACATACTTTCTCTCTTGCTGCAAAAGATACTCGAAACATCTGGAAGTCCATCTGCCAATAAATCTCCCTGATAAACGATGGTGCTTCAGAAATCCGAGGAAAATAATGAGTGGTGCAACATCTTGGCACAACTAAAAACATATTTGAAATACAAGACTACATCTCAGATGCTCAGCTCTGAGACCACAAATCACAAAGGCTCAGTGTATTAGGAATTTATTTCAAAGCATGTCACACACACACACACACACACACACACACACACACACACACACACACACACACACATTTGCAACTGTATATCTTTCCAGATACTGGCGAGTAATGCTGGAAGTCTGGTAATGCTCATAGGTGGACTAGAGTACACTGCAACACCACATCTTGAATTTGCATGCCCAGCATATTGTTATTAAATGGCACATTTGTTTCTGTGCAAGTTGTTTTTCCCTCATTGAGCACACTTGCAGTGAAAGAAATGAAGCTGTAGATCATTTTCCTGACTGGGCAATGTTCAATATGTCTGAAATTAATCAAAAATAAGAAGGTAATAGCAATCTGCCTTTGAATTACTGAATGTTTAAGCCGTGCTATTTGAGAATCACGATTTTGCTTTGAACAATTACATTTAATTAACAACTATTAAGCCTGGTGTTTCTGTTTGGAAACTCCCCTGCCAGCCGTCCAGCTTTGTCATCTGGTTTCAGAAACTCGCCATGACAGGCCATTTTTCATGATTTCTCTTACATTGGAAAAACTGCAGTATTTTAATTAAGAGCCCTGAATGTCCAGATGCTTACCTATTTTTCATTTAAATGATTACTGATGGGAAAGCCACAAGCAAAGCAGCCAAACATCGATGAATGCAAGCCAGTTGCAAAGTGAGAATTCTCTAGTGTAGTGGTGGAAATTGACATTTAAGGCTTTTCGAAGCTGTGACCGTGCTGTTTGTGCCATTACGGGCTCAGTGCTCCTCTAACAGCACACAGTTATCTCCATACTGCTAAAATACTTGAGTCCCTTAAAACCTAATAGATAAGATGATCTCTTTAGACAGTCTATTATGGGAAAGTAGTGCAAGCAGAGGACTAGATTAGCATAAGATAAATCATGTGTTTTTAACTAAATGTGGCGAGGACAGGGTCAGATGAGGGTCAGGAAGCAGATGAGAACCTGTGTGAGTTTGTGCTGCTATGTGAGGACAATCCAACAGGTGGCATGAGACCCCTGCCCTGCTTCTTATTTTCTTTTTTCACTAGAAGAGGAGCGCAGCTGCAGGGGACTGAAGCCCCTTTTGTTGTGTTGTTATTTTTCTTAATTGGCTACTAGACAGGAACTGAGCCTAATTTCCGCATTTTGGTGCTGATAATGTGAGAGAAGCCACATTATGTTTTCTAATCTAAGAAATAAATAAATGACTTAGCGAGTGTCATCCTTAGTAAGTCCTTAAGTTAAAATAAGAAAATAGTTTTTCCCTTCACAATGTTTTCATTAGCACAATGAATATTAACAATATTGCCCTCTCAAGAATGTCAACAATTTTCTGCCTACTTATTTCAATATCCTCTTTGCACAAGGCTTTCATTTCCTTAGGTACGCTGTAAAAGGCAGCTCCAGCCTGCCCTGACTAATTTCCTCTCAGCCTCACAGATCACAGGCCTTTTCCACCCAGTGCTCCCTTTGCTCCCACAAAGACCCTCGTAATCCTGCTGCTTGTCCACAATTAATCTTCCCAGTTGCCATATTATTAACACAACCACCCACAGGCAGAGGATGCAAATGCAAAGCTAGGAACAGGCCGCACTGTGTGCACCCCCCTCCCACCCCCCTCACTCAGCCCACAGCGGAGTGGCAGAAGTGTCAATCACTCCAGGGGTTTAAACCGCTGCCCAATATTAGCATCAAGGGCTTTTCAAACCCCCCCTACCCCCTCTGCTGATCAAACAACGTGACCCCTCCCACCTCAAACACCACAGTTGAGTACCCTCTCGACTTTCTTCTTCATCTACCTTTGCCTGTCAGCCATTCTATCGGTCTGTTTCTCTCTCTCTAATCTTTCCTGTGTTCTCCCTCAGCAGCCCATCACTCTGATTAGGAGAAGGGAAAATACTGAAGAGAAAAAACTAAAACAAGCCCTTTATCTTTCTTACAACCTTAGTGGGTGAAACAAAATTGAAATAGATTATCTTTGAGTTTTGGATGGTCAATTTTTGTTATTGTCGGACATTTTATAGACTAAATTATGAATTGCTCAATGGGGAGAAAAAATATCAACAGATGAATGAATAATAGTCAGTTACAGCCTTACTATTTCCTTTTTGTGTGTAGTAAATGATTTGGCTCTTCGAATCAGTTATCTAAAATCAGAAACAGATGGAAAAGCAAACCACTATACCTGAAAACTCTGCAGCGAGATTTAATTAATACCTTCCTGTATGAGAAAGATGAGAAATCTAAGTTAGGACGTTCTATCAAAGTGATAAAGCCAACATGCTTCAACTGATGTGTCAAAACAAACTGCTTTTTATAAGGCAAGCTGTGTTGTGAATGTATCTTGTGTATTAGAATAGAAAGCCAGTGGTTGTTTTGGCCATGAAGGGGAATTATGTAAGCATAGAAAAACAGAAGCAATATTCCACTTTTTTTTTGTTTTGTTGTGGTAAACACATGTGATTACTGTAGCCGTCTACTGGGGTGAGCTCAAGTCTTAGCCGTTAGCATATACTCTACAAATCACAGTCTTGATCAAAGCTGCTGCTGTGAGAATAGCTTGGCACCACTTTAAAAGAATATGAAATAATGTCCCAATCCAGCCAGTCTGTCTGAACCAGAGGAGAGAAAGGGAGAGCGTAAAAGCTGAATGTGTGGGGGGCTTTTTGAGAAGTTGGTCACTCTATTGCCTTCACTGTCACTTGACATGAAAGTAATGCCAGTTCTTTGGAGATCCAAGCTGTTCCCCTGTGGTTGAAATGCTATTGTGTGTCAGACAAAGGGCATGGTTTCATAGCACCCCCTTGTTTGCATGCATGACCAGCACTTTCAAATAAGGCCTTTAGATCTAAATCTCAGGCTCCACTCAGCACTGAAGGCAGCAGGCAGCTTTGTTAGTGGTGAGAAATTACTTGGGATGTCCAAACTGAAAACTAGGCGTTCACAACTTCCAAAAAGAGCTTTGATTATGCTGAGGTCTACAACGAAGACCCGCTGTGAAAACAGCCCAGCTGAGCTGAGGCATGTTGTTTACCAAAGTATCACACTGAATGATACAAGATTGTCTTGTGCTGCTGTCGTCCCTTTGGAGATTTTAGCAGTGAGTCATCCCAGACTCAAGTTTTAGTTAAACAAACATTTTTTTAGAGCAGGCAGAGCAGTACTCTCTGCTGAGCTAAACCTGTTACCTTTGACACCTCAGCGGGGCCAAAGAAAGAACATATACTAACTGGCAAACCTGAAAAAATGCAAATAAATTAAATACAAATAAGTTAAAAAAGCAACACATCTCAACATGGAAATATTCACTAATTTTGTTCTTCTAAATTTGTAAAGCAGGATATTTCCTTGTTAGCTTCTCCTAAAATTCTGTAACATGCTCAGATTTGTTTAGATTTTTTTTTTACATTTCTGCTTAAAACAGCTATAATCAATATTTTTACACTAACAATGAATCACATACTTCTCATAGTGACGACCCACAGAGAATTATCCCCCGACTCTGCTGTTCCTCTCAGTTCTACAGAGCTTTATAGCAAATTTCAGCTCATTGTTTTGGTTTCTCAGCCTGCAACTTCACGGTTTTGGTTCACTCACACCACTCTCATATCATCAGCAGAAGCTGTTTTTCATGAACAGGCACTAAACAAACACGGAATTTCCCTCAGGAGGTAGTGGAGATCAACATTCTTCAGGTGGCCATTAACACAAATCCAAATGAATGATAATGTTGTTCTGTGTCTGCTGAATGTGTAAAAATAGGCAACTGTTTGCTAACAAGTTAGCCATATCAACTTACGTAATTATGAAATGTAATAATATGTCATTTTTGTGTTCACAGCTTGTTTCCGCTGCTCTAGTGACACTATAAAGTGATGGTTAGTAGATGAGCATCTCCTTGTGCTGTCTGTAGCTCGTTCTACAAGCACATTCCGTTGGCAGTAAAACAAACAATTAAAATGTCTAATTAGTTGTCATTTGTCAGAGTTTAAAATGTAATCCTAGTCAAATGTAATCCTAGTCACCCTATTGTCTTGTCTGTATCATGCATCCTTCATGTCATAATAAAAATATTAATTTCTCTAATTTCTCAAGCACAGAACACATCCTTGCATTTCACAGAAATTCAGGAGGCTAGGCTCAACTCACTGTCAGCGATCAAAGTTATTATCAGAGAGAATGAAGAAATCATTTTTTGCAGAAAGGGACATTCTCATGTGATATATCAAGGCCTTGGATTTGGGGAAAGATTGTCAGTAAAATATGTGATAGTGTTTCAAGCTTGAAAGGGCTTCTGGGAGCAGGAGAAGACCAAGTGAATGACGAACTGCATCTGATGACCTGAACTAAAAAATTAGATTCTGAGGTCCAAACAACACACAGTGAAACACTATGCATTAGCTTTGTTTAAACATGTAGTGCAGTAGATATTATTTCAGTAGCCATCTGTATAGATGCTAAGATAAGATCCAAACCTGTTAATGCTGGTCAGTAAGCTAGTAATAGGGGCACTGCTGGAACAGCTCAATAACAGCACTGACTCAGTAAATATGTATGTTTGACATGCCCCAGGGCCTCCCAGCATTTCTAACAGTAACAGGCAGGTGTTTTCAGCTAAAAAAAAAAAGCTCTGTATGCTACAGTACCAAACAACAGACAAACAAAGAAGAAAGTTGAACATCTAGCAGCTGAAGATATATTTCTTAGAGGTTGGATCAAACCAGAGCTAAAAGGAGAGTGAATTACATTCACCAGGTAGACAGAAACATGACTCCAAATGAAGGATAGTATTGCCCTGTCAGCTGGATCCATTAATAAGCAATTGTGTGCTAACACGCTAATAATAACTTTATTAAAGCTTTATTAAGGTTGACCTGCTTCATTCTTGGCTCATGTTCAGCCCACAGTCAAACACCAGGACACTGGTTTGGTTCTACCCGTGGCCCCTCCAGGGAAACTCCTGGTGGCTTGCCATGCTCGGACATCTCTTCCACAGACATGTGGCTGAGGACAAAGTAGGCCGTCTTACAAAACACAAAAAACAAGCACTTCTCCAGCTGCCCGATTCCCATGTGAGAGCGATAAGAACTCACAGAGGTTTAGTCAGAGCTCATCGGAGACGAGCAGCATAGAGTTAGGCCAAGCAGACGTCAAGTATGGCTTTACAAGAAGCACATACACACAGTGAGGGCCTTTAGTAGCATTGTATTAGGGTTCCTGTAAATACATGTCAGCTAGCAGGTAGCAAGTGAGTAATCTAAAAGTTACAGAAAATACAGGGACAATGGCAAACACAAAGCTGAGGTGATGTGATGTGCACAGCTATTATTTACTTTTCAGGATGACTGTGGGGATTTCAATGTCAGCTCTGATGAAAGCAAAAACTCTATACAATGCTGAATCAGCAATGACAGAAAGGGAATTAAATAGTTTCTTTTCTGTGGGGGATTCCGCTCGCTCCCTAAACAGAAAAAAAAGAACAAAATGTAAACATTACCTAACATAACTCAATATCCATGGTCATCATGAACAATAGATATTAAGTTGTCCTTAAAAGAGCCAGACATCAGTTTTCAAATGTCAGCTGATAAATTCAAGTTAAGCTGCTTTGTCAGACCTCCCCCCCTATGATCCGCCAACATGTACGTCTCTCATCACCTGAAAACTCATGAGCAACACAATTTAATTACAACTAAAAAAGTGTAAACATCACTCTCTTTCATCCTTTTATGTATGTGGACAAGAAGACAATGTGTTAAGAGGAAATAAATCTGGCTTGACAGCCACATCAAAGGGTGCAGTGAGAGGCTTAGTGCTACTTAAGGCACAGGAATGCTGTTGCTAAGCATCAGTCGAAAACCCTTTAAGGACTTTACTATTTTTGAGAGGGTGCTGAGCAGGTTACTAGAGGCCAGAAACTCCACTGTGGCACCACCCTAAGAATTTATACATCCTAAAAAACAACACATTTTCATATGAATCGGACACAAGATTATTTTAACCCAACATAGACTCAAATCAATCAGGATTTTTTTGGGCTAGTTACTGAACAAGGGTTTTAGATCTCTGAATCTTCTACTCACAAATAAGTAACTATTTGCTGACTATGAACTTCCTCTGCCCTTTTAGGGAGGACATGCTTGTTGATAAATTAGGACATGCTCCACTGCATAAAGTATATGAGTCAGTGCTAGCCGCCACATTCCTGTGAATAAATTCAATTCCCTCATCTTGCCCGGGTGAGGTGCTAAATCACTGGCAGCGTTTGGGAGCAGCAGGGTGTCATTGGATGGCTGGGTAGCTGGCCTGTTATAATTCTGTCCATCAACCTAATTCATTATTTCAGCAGGAGCAGATTTCGACTCTGAATTAGAGAAAGTGACAAGTTTGAGTTCAGTTCAAAGGAGAAAGCTTTCAAGTCGACTTGGGCGAATTACCTAGAGTAGCACGTTGACTACCCTGTCCTGTCATTCACCACTTTGACAAGTAATATATTTTCGGGTCGGGGCAAGGGAATGAACTGAAGCACCACCAGTCTCACTTGTAGGAAGTAGAAGCGATTTGTGACCTCTCACTAACTTGTAATCCACAGAGTATTAGTCATAACAATAGTGGATAAATCCCTTTGAGAGAGTTGAGCTGTCTAAGCATGGCATGGGGCTGCCTGGCCAACAAATCTCCTTTTTTTCATCTCATCGTTGAGATGAAAGAGAAATGGTGCTGCGGATTACAGAGAACAATCATGCATTATTAGCAATAAAAAAAGAAAAATACAGAATCAGCTTTGTGAGAGGCCACTCATTACCAATTACCCACTACTTCTGACAACCAGAAAAAATTACCCACCATCGTCTGAGACAGATTCCATCAGTGTTCACAAACCGCTATACAACACTGTGTAACTGTTCTAGATAGAAACACCTTTTGTTCACAAAATGCAATACATTTAGAGTAACTTGTCTTGACATAGTAACTTTTTTGGTGAAGGATATTGTCCTCAAAGTGAGAGGGGCTTCTTGTTACGATTACTATTCATTGCACCGGAAAAGGGCTGAAAATTATCTACCCGGGTGTCCTGTTGGATAGATGTTAGTGGGTGTAAGTATTTTTTTTGGCCAGTGGGAAAGGGGTATAAGAGTCTACTGCTGATGACATCACCGGAGAAGTTGAAGAAGTTTAGCTCTGTTTTCTGATGGACTGACAGGCTGACATAGAGTGCACTGCTAGTGTGGCTAAAAATACGAAACATTCTCTTATGCCCGCTTCTCAAATGTGAGGATTTGATGCATTTCTTGGTTTAAATCATTGTACGTTGGTTAGACGATACAATTAACGTCAAGACGTCACCTTGGGTTCTTGGAACTTCTACAGATAAAAGCATTTAAATAAGGAAACTATTGCATTTTCAGTACTTCTGTTCTTTGATTATTTATTGACTCTACTGACACACTCACATTGTGGCAGGCCGTAGGTGGAAGCTTCTCCCTTTATTATAATCAGCTATCATTCCAGCCCTTTTGATCCCTTGCTTTCTTTTGTGGGACACACCTCATCACCTTTATTTTCTGCCATAATTGCATGGGAAAGATCTCCGCTTGGATACTGTCTGCATGCCAAATCACTATCGGGGAAAGAGTGTCGAAAAGTGCCATGTGCGCTGTCTGCCAGGAGAAAAAAGGAGCTCATACACCTGTGGAAAACAAACAGGGTTTTCAGAGACATGACATATCTATCATCCCGGCACAGGATATGAACTGTTCTGTCATCTTAATGGTGAAGGGGGCTTTGCATAGAGGAACAGTAGGTGCTGAGAGACATGTGTTGCACATGGTGAACTGTCTGGCAGCTGGCATTCCCAGGTCTGCAACCCCTCCACCCCACTCTTAACCCCTTCCAGGCCCCTGTCTCATCTCCTGGCTCTAATCTGCAGACACAGTCCTCTCCTACAGGCTCATCACCGGGCTGCTGAGTGGAGCTATACAGGATCCTCTGCTCCCCCTCAGGCCTCCTCCTCATCCCCTTTACCACCACTACGACGTTAACACCCACCCTCCACCCCATCACAAGTGGCAGGTGAGGTTGTCTACCGTCTCCTGCTAACACAGCTGCAAACTATTTTACAGTGGAATTAAGAAATCAATCAGCCTCCAAGGAAATACATAAACAAAATGTTCACAACATTGATATAAATAAATATCCAACAGAACTATATATGTCACAGTGGAATAAAATTGTCATTTACATTTTTTTGGGCTTTAAAACACAAGTGTTTTACGGCAAACACGGATTGTTTGCTAAAAGTGGTTAAATCAGCTTTTTTCAGGTAATCTCAGCATCTGTCCAAGTAATTACTGACTAATTGGTATTGATAATTTACCTGCAGTGTTTTTCGCTTTGTGACATTATAATTGTGTGTTTTGCACACTTCATTTTGTGTCCATCTCACTTTGAAATCCACTTTTGTAATTTTGTCTGTCAATCTTGTACTTGCTGAAATATGCCCAAAGGCCTAAATAATTCTACCAAGACGTGTTGCCTATCAAGAAGAAATTATGTAAAGATTTCTCTTGAATAATGAACTGAACCAACTCTCAAAAAAAGAAAAAAAAAGCCTGCATTGCATCTCCCCACACAAGCAGCCGCCGCCTAACAACATAGCAGGGAGATAAGCGGGATGGATTCTACTGAGAGAATCTGTTATCAGGGATGGTGCTATGCACTGACATTAAGGATAATCATATCTATCAGCACACTGCCAAACATTCCCAAGTGAGCCTGGCGGAGAACAAAGCCTGCATCGTCTCTCGAAGCTAAGGTTACAGGCGGATGATGATGTACTTGTCACTAGGGTGCAAATGATCCACTGCCCGGCCAGCTCCGAATGCAACGAATAGAATCCACACAAAGATATGGATATCAGCTGAACAGTTTAGATATCTGCTCATTTCTCTGCCTGATAGCTACAGCTACGCTGGCTTGCTTCTAACACTTCTGAACCAAGAAACTGTACAGACTCTCCAGTAGCATATAATGAGCTGTCTTAGATAAAATACAAAAAGAAGTGTTGGAGGGAAAAAAAGGACGGTGGATAATGCAGTCCTTCATTGCCTCGCTCTCCTATTACAAGAGTGATGTCTTTGTTATTCACATTCACCTTAGAGTGAGGGAGGACAGAAAATTTAGTTACAAAAAGCAAAAAATATTTAGCAAATGTTCTATAAAAGTAGAAATAATAAGTGTCGCAAAAGAAATAATAATGATGTCTATGGTGAAACTATACATAATGCTAAGGATTATCTGTTTTTTAGACCTATTATACCAATGAGACCATGGACCAGCTATTATAGTTGAACTCTTGAGTATCTCATTACTGACGAAGCACAAAAAACAAAGCAAAACAAAACAGGATGAGGAGCATGCTTTGGCAGCTATGTCAAGTGCATATCCCACCTTTTGTTCAAGGCCATGAGAACACCAAAACACAAAGAGTTGGCAGGACAATATGAATCTGACAAAGTAGTTGGGGATGAGTCAGTGAATGAATCACTCAATATCACAGACCAAAGCACAGCATTTGGAGAGAAATCCACTCTTAGCAGGGAAGTGCTCCATTGGCAGTGATAAATTGTGTTTCTCTGCAGTGTCTTCCACATGGTTCATTCATCAATATCCCATTCATTATGATTTATTGACTTCCATCACAGGTAGCGCTAATGTATATTTTAGAACATTTCCCACTGATTTTAGTAGTTTCATATGAGTTTATATATATATATATATATATATATATATATATATATTCTGTTAACATTTGCATGTTTATCTTAATTTAATTTTTGCTTAGATATATTGATTTTTGTAAAAAAATCAACTGGACAATTTAGTTTTTCAGTTTTTGAATGTTGTTAAAGCTGCATTGATGATTTCTGGCAACCAGGAGGCAGTAATAAGCCAAAACAAACCGACACACAGACCTGAGATACCATCAGCTTATTAAGTTGTTAAACTAACGTTTTAGAAAACTACCTTCTACTTACATATTTAGCAGACATGAGAGGAAAATTATAATTTTACCGGAGTTATTTTTCTGTCTGATGAATTCCACAATTCACTCTCCTTTTTAGCATCGCTTTGGTCTCCACCAACTTTAAAGAAAAATATCTAGCTCGGCGGGACTGAGGTCGGGTCGGGGACATGGTTATCTTAGCTTAGCATAAGAACTGGAGGCAGGGGGAAAACAGCTAGCCTGGCTCCATATGGACATGATACATCATGTAAAAAAGTTAACTTTAAAGTTGTTGGTTATGATATTTTTGAACCAATAGAGCCAGGCTAGCTGCTTTCCACTACCTCCAGTCTCGATGCTCAGCTAGATCTAGCTTCCTAGGCCGCATAGAGCTGCTGCACAGTTGGGTGTTAATTCTCAGTGGGTTTGGTACCAAGAGTAATTTGATTAAATGTCAGTATCAAAAATATTGCTTAGTGGCACTCCGATTTAATGTCATGCGTGAGAACTATCCAACTAAACAACTGATATGACTGTGTTTCATGTCTTTGTCACCTGCCACCTAGAGCCAGACATACAACCAGAACAACCTCAAACAGCCTCTAAGGGTCACCACGCGCACACACGCACGCACACACACACACACACACACACACACACACACACACACACACCACACACAAGGTGTGGGCAGACAGACTGGGTGTGGAGTGCTCAAAGCCAGACGAGGCAGCTCGTCTTGCTCACAGAGAGAAACAACTATCAGTAGGATCACTTCACTTCAATCCACATGCTGGAGTCTAAACAAGTCTCTGTTTTCATTTCCATAAAGCCGCGCTCTGTCTTTTGTTCTGACGGAGATAAGATGTATAAATTATGAGCAGCTGACAAAGTATACTGGGACGCCTCGGGCAGCTCATCAGTCATGCTCGGCCTGTCAGCAGGTAACTGATGGGGGCCCTACAGGCACAAAGCCCCCTTTTAAGAAAAGGAGGGGGAGGCAGAGGAATTAAAGCTGTTGTTGGAGTCCCAAGCACAACAGCTGACTCATATTTAACAGTCTCTTTAAAGGAGTGAGGCAGACGCCAAAAGCTTCAAGCTTCAGAGTATGTTTTGCGGCCTCCTCAGGAGTGTATGTCTTTCTGTTGTGCTCCGCCAGCATTGTACAATGGCCGTCAAGCGGGAGGTAGGCACACAGAGGAGGTTGCCTTGAGAGACCACCCAAGAGAAGCCAGAGAGGGGTCTTTGCTAAGAAAGCTGTGTGACTGTGATAATCTTCATACATATAATCCTCTCTGTGCATCTGCAAAGAATTCAACTAAACTCCTTGACATTGTACCCTGTTTCAATAATGGATCATTGAGTTTCATTACAGAACTGAAGCCCAACGTGTAAAAGAAGAGGATCTGATTTACTGGCGCTTTTATGCACTGTGTGTATTCGAGAGATAATCGTAATGAGACAGTGTACTGGGGTAACGATGACAGGTAAGAATTGATGTCTCTTCCTGCAGCTATGTGGGTGGGAATGAGTTGGCTTTATTTCAGTCGGCACTGCAGCTTTTATCTCCTCCGGTCACTGTCGCTTTCTGTATTGTGGACTCTAATCTAACTAGGTGGATGTGCCGAACACAACATGAGAGAGAAAGTCAACTTTCCTTCCAACACTGCCAGTAATATAACAATAAATGTGCCGGTCTGTGCCCAGTGTGAAGACCGATTAGAGCTGCTGCTGCAACACTTTTACATATTTTTTCATCCATTTTTCTGCATTTGCTTTTGTGTCGTATCAAGTGCTAGAAGACTGAATATTAAAAAGGGTAGTGTGACCAAGAGATTTTAGTTAGTTCAAGAATAGATAATAGTCCTACTCTATGGAAAAGTGGATTTATGTTCCACAAAGTTCTTTTTGCAAAAAAGGGCAGTGAGTTCGGCTGGTTTATGTCCCCTCATCATATTTCTGCAAACCAATCTCCACGGCTGTCTGACGTCTGGAAGGACATAAAGTATCACACCTTCATTTGGGTCAGACAGGTACTTTACTGTATCAAATGATTGGGAGTATAACATTCTCTGAATAGAGTTTTGATACCAGAAAGGAAAGACACCCCTGCCGCTCAAGAGATGTAAAATAATACAGCTTATCTCTGATGCCCAGGAGGAAGAGACATGTCCACCGTTGCCAAATGATGGCATATTTCCATATGAGTCATTCAACATGACTGTTAAAGCTAAAAAACATCTTTGGTTCTGCTCAGAGCTAAAATAATGTATTTACATATTTATGAGAAGTCCTTATTTCAATGAAAAAACAGTCCAGAAATTTGATTCTACCAATCCCATCAGTTGTCACATAAAACTAATCCAATTCAGAGCCACTTTTATGGGCCAAAGTAAAAAAAAAAAAAAAGCCTCGATCTCCGAAAACAAATTTTCTTGTAACAGAGAAGGACTTTGTTTCCTTGTGAGCTTGTCTTCAGCACTTGGCCCCAGGCTCTGTACAGTATGACAGCATCACAAGTTAACAAAATGGTTTATGGAGTTTGCTGTCAGTGCTACATGGCATGGTAGGATACACTTAACTTATAGACACAAATCAGGGGGAAAAAGAAAGTTAGAGAAATGCATCAAATCTTCTGGCTATTACCTGAACAGGCTAAAGGCTACCAAAGAATTGTCCACGAATTGGGCATTCTTGAGATACTGAAGTTTTTATATAGCAGACACTTTCTCGCAAAATAACAAAAAAGAGGCAGAAAAAGCCATTGCAAATGTAGTCATTTTGGGCCATAATGAACAGAGCTGCTAAAATGTAACTAGAGTGACACCCGACCTCTCCACTGACCAGAACATGACCCCGGAAAGAGTATCATCTGGAGGCCATACCGCATCTGTGCGTACATGTGACAAAGTGCATGTTTTTGGGCGATAGATTAGTGATAAAAGTGAGAGACAGCTGGCGGATGGGAAACCTCCAATAACAAAAAACGTCAATACAAAACAGTCAATAAGTCAATCTGGTGGGGCTAATTATCACTCACGGGCTGATCGTGATTGATCGCTCCAGAGCACAATTACCAACCTGTCCACATTAAACTGATGTAAAAGTGTTTTAGGTATTACAGCTCCTGAAAGTTTAATTCATTTCTAATTAAAACAGTGTTAGTACTGTATGCTGAATTTTAGAGGTGACACAGAAACGGAAAAACACATGAAAGTTGAAGTGGACTATGACAAGAACAGGCCTACTTCCGTATGTGCCCTTGTTTTGCAGAGAAAGACTAAAGGTCATTTGAGTCCTTTCATCATAAAGGTGGAAAAACAGCCGACACTGTCTGTTAGGTACAGTAGCATCTTCATTGTTAGAACAACCTTGTAGAAGGATATGTAACCTTCAGTTGTTAAACTCTGCATCACAATGTCTTGAAATGACTTATAATCAATACCGAGGACAGTTTACAGTAATTGTTCTTCATATCATACTGACACATGCTTTTGCTTCATTGTACTGTGAGGTTATTGATTGGTTGGTCGTGAAGTTCTGCAGGTAAGTTTAAGTTTCTAACCTGGGTTTTTGTATATACTGTAATACAGTAAAATGGGATTGATAGGGAATATTGCAAGAAAATATTGATCCCTTTTGAAGCCTAGAACGGAGTACAGTGAATTTAAGGGTTGGATGATATGTAAGCAGTAATACACAACAAGGTATCTTGCTATTTTAAAGTAATGGTGGAGGTGTAGAACGCCACAATGCAAAGCCAAGTGCACTGTTTTTGTTTGTATTATTGCGTGGGCACTTACTAAACAAAACGGAACCTATTTTATTTTATTTGAATGTTTAAAGGTTCCTTGGACGAAAAGGTCATGTAGAATCCAGCAAAAGTGTTGTTGCTATGGTTCCCAGCAGTTAAATACAGCTTGTGCACTCATGGTTAAACCACTGACTTGATCTTTGATTGAGGCATCCTGTTAAACGATTTTAATGGAAAGCTGCAAGCCGATCAGAAATTTGTATTTTCTGTGGCAATGACATACAGTTTCTACTGAGGTAGGTATTCCTTCAATATATCTGGATGTATTAAACAACATGTAGTGTGCAATGTTGCAAATACATGAGCACTAATTGCAGTATGGTAATAATGCATTGTAATATGTTTAAACACCGTGATTTGTATTAGTCAAAAAAAAAAAATACATTTCCATCTTTAGAGGGACTGTTCTTCCAAGAAAAATGACAAAACGAGTCTGCTATTAATTTTTCCATTTGTATCAACAGTCAATGTTGTTTTTAAACCAAGATTACAAAGGTTCCCTAACCTTTACCAAGTAATTATTTGAACCCAAACCATGATCCTTCCTTTTCTGTGAACAAGCCATCTTTGTGCCTAAACCTAATCAAGCATTAACCACAGCAGTGTTAAATCAAACACCGCTATATGAATAATTTTTTCGAAAAGATGGCACTGTAATGGAGTGGTGGACTGACAAATACTGTTGTCCTGCTGTTTGGGGTGTCGGATCAGAAAAGATTTATATGGGTCTTTTTTTAAGTCAATTATATACAACATATTTGTCTGTTAGTTTGATGAACTTCTTGTCCCTACTCATGACCAATTAATAAGTAAATCTACATCACAATACATGTTATGCAGATTGCCGTATCCCTGAAGTGTTTTTGTCGAGAAAGAGAGTGGGAAAAGGACTGCTATGGAAACCGAAAGGGAACGCAAACGAGTGTGTGCTTGTATAAGTCTGTACCAAAGCACTGACTCTATTCAGATCCAGCCCAAAAGAGTTGTCTCAGAAACAACAATAGTGGGTAACATGATCTTTCATTACACACTGTGTAAACAGTGTAACCTATCGGTGCTGTCAATCAAGATGATTGATTGTGGCCTGTCACAGCAGAAGAGTGACACGTCAGTAAAAAAAAAAAAAAGTTTTTTTCTAACAAAGCGCAGTGCATTCAGGCTGACACAGAAAGTGGTGATTAATGTGTTCTCACTGGGTAATCCCACACCCCTGGCTAATGAAGGAGGAATCTATCATCCGCACTGCGGTGGCAGATGTCGCGAGGACAGCAATCCAAGTGCCTGGGAACAATTTACTTTCTTTTCTCTAATTGTACCTGAAAAGTGTGACAGGTTTGGAGAAAAGCACTTTAGTCGACAGCTCCTCAGGGCAGACAACAACGTACAATGACCGACACTTCAACATACAAACCATTCTCCACCTAAAAGTACCACTTCCCGAGTACTGGAAACACTCAGAGATAAGAAAAGCCATCAGACCATTTTCTACAGTATGTACAGTTCTACAGTAGGCATTATTATTCTCGCTGCATGCTGCCTAAAATGCTCTGAAAGGCTGTAAAAGCTACTAAAATAAACAATGCATATACTGTATTTCACTGTATAAACTAACCTTATACACTTCCATGCTAATAAGACAAAGTGCACAAAGTTCATAAATGACTCATCTGTGCTTCATTAAGATGGCTACACATTAAAATCACCATCAAAGCAAGAAATTAAACAGCAATTAGAGAAAAGGAGTTGAAGCTAAGGGATCATCATTCATGTCCCGAAAGACCATGTCTGACAAAACAGCTAGTGGTGCAACATCAGCCAGAGGAAAAACAGCTTTGGATTTACTGTTGTTTGTGAAGCTGTTATTTCCATTGGTTATTTTCATTTTATCATTCATTTCAGGCAACAGAGAAAAGCAGACAAACATTTCAACAGCTTCACCAGACATGTTTTTTTAGCGCATTCATTAAAAACAGAGTTGGGTAAACCAGTGCGTCTTTTATGTTTGGAAACATAAGCTGCTATTAGCACAAAAGGGAGAAAGCAGCAAAGTCCAAATGTGTCACAGCTGTCTGTCCTCACATCATTTAATTTAATCTGGCCTGTTTGCATTACAGGCCTGATAAAACAGCAACACTTTCAAACATCTGCTAGCTCGGGGAGCCTGTTGATTATTCATTCAGCTGGAGGTCAGATGGCACTCGGCGCACACAGCCTCACACCCGAGCTAATAAATCAATTTCTGGAGCAATTATGAGTAATCGTATGTGCTTTAAAGTTTAACAGTCTGCTTTACGAGGTGCAGTTTTCTGTGAATTATATGAACAAGTTGAGTCATGGCACTAATTGCACTTGTTTTTGTGAATGATGACCTAATCGTGACCTCCACACATACAGTACACCCCTCCCTCTGGCACTTTAGGTGGAGCTGGAGAGATTTAGGGCCCAAGCTGCAGTGTGGACTTAAACCTTCACACATCCACTAAAGAGGAAACACTCGATCAGTTATAAAAAAAAAAGATTTAATGCGTGCTGATGTACTGTTCTACATGTGTTTGGGGTGTTATCCTGACTAACAGAGGAGCTCAGTGGTGGACCACCAGTATGGTCAGCATAAACCATGTAATGGCCTGAAATATGTGGATCCGGCCCCAAATACTTTTCAGGCCTATAGACACTTTTAATATCAGTGTATTCATGTTTTTTTCAAGTGTATCCTTTAAATATACTCCATTTTTATTTTACCATAAAGAACTGTATGAAACTGCCTTATAGCTAAATAGTAGTTTCCCCATTTTGGAGTCTACTTTGTGACTGTGGACTACGTTTTTGTGTGTCCAAGTTCAGCTATGTTCAATACCCGCTTATCCTGTTCCAGCATGCATTGGGCGAGACGCAGGGGGTACACCCAGGACAGGTCGCCAACACACAGACAAGCACATTCACATCTTCTGTACAAACAATGTGGAGGTACTGGAATGATCTGCATGTCTTTGGACTGTGGGGAATTAAATAAACTGATGGAAGAAAAGTACATTATTTAATAATGATACAAAAACATTACAAAAAAATAATTAAAACTCAAAGAGTTGAGACATTTTTTGTTTCAGAAAGCCAAAATGTCTCTTTGATCAAGGTGTGCCGTAAAAACCAAATTTGATAGATTTCCTTCTCTAAATGATAGAAAGCAAAGGCTTCAACAAATGAGACCTCACAACTCTATTTAATTGAAATGTAGTCCGAGTAAAGTTTCATGTGAATGTTACAAGGAAAAATTACCTTATGCAGTTTAACTGCAGCGAGGACAGAGTAAGGAAAATATTTTAGTGCCAGTAACGGCAAAGTTGTGTTTGAGCTATGTTACTGGTTACTGGTTGCACGGCGTTCGTCGTTCAACTGCTCATGACTAGTTTCCAGATGGCGCCCGCATGTAAACATGAACGTGACTGTCTTTATAATCTATCTTTTTAATAAACCGTCTGTACACTTACAAAGTTCTCAGTGCTTCGGTTTACATGTAGGGACCCTGATTATGCTACCATTGAAGTGTGGTGCTATTTTGAGCCTTATTAGTGGTATAAAATAGCGATTTACCATCTACCCCGAAAGGTAGCGTTAGCAGCTAACCACCCGTTTGCAGTAGCTTGTTTAAAGCTAGAAACACATTCGATTCGCATGAAAACATGTCCCAGAGAAAGTTCGACTCAGTACACGTTATTAACCCCTAGGTTCATTTTGCCCCGGAATTGTCCTTTAAGAGTCAGATACACTATGTGCTGCTGAGACAGTAAATAGAGAATAAATATGATGATGTAGAGGGCTTTTGACTGTGAACATGGCTAACACCCAGCTGTTATCATAACCAAAACAACTGGACACTCTGTCCTGATGATTTCATCGAGGTCCAGTCAGATAAACACCAGTGTTTAGATAAAGCATCAAAGACCTGCCACAAAGACTGAGTACCTGGCAGAGGTGTTGAACTGTGGGCTTGTTGTTTGAACAGAGAGCAGAGTGAGGTCAATAACTAACTTCAAATAGCTGAAAAATGTACCAGAGCTGGCAGGTGGCGCGCACAGCATTATAGGTTAGATAGAGCCTGAAAAGCTGCCAATTGTCGTGGCAATAGACGTGTTCGGAGTCCCATGAGTCCCATTTATGAGTCTAAACTTTGTCTCACATTGAAGGTATTTACAAATAGTATCTGACTGAGATCTGTTGATGATCTTTCACTACAGTTTGTTACAGGACAGTGTATTATGGACTGCTTTTGGTCAGTGTTAACCTTGTCCAACCTCTCCAAGCCAGTTGCAGTTTGAACCCAGTTTCAAGTTGGTAAAATACCTGGATTCATTGAGCACCATCATCAGGTCTAAATTGTGTCCCTTTCTTTGCTATTTGACCAAACTCGTGCAAAACTAATGACATTCCCATCAGCCTCAGCTGTACTTTAAGTGTACTGCTAATTACTGTAGAAAATGTTAGCATGCTAATACACTAAACTAAGATGTTGAACATGGTAAAAATGATAGCCTCTAAACATGAGCATGTTTGCATGCTGATTATATGCATTAAGCTTAAAGCACCGTGGTGTAGAGCTGTAATAAAAAGGACCGAGCCCGACAGAATTCGGCCCGAGCCCGACAAGTACATTTTGATTGACAGCTTTTTAAAAGCCCGAACCCGTTTACAGCCCGACTGTACAAAAGGCTGTTTATCAGCAGTGATTAGAGTGCATGTCGGAGAATAGCACGGACCCGCGCTTCACACTGCGAGCGGGCACACGCACCACTCGGCGGAAAAGGGAGAGAAAGAAAAAAAGAGATTGCGCTGCACGCACACAGCTCTTTTGTCTTTCGTCAAGAATGAGTAATTTATACATTTTTTAACATCATTTATTCATGACTAACGTAGGCTATAGGCCACGTGGAAGTAGGAACAAAGAAATAAAATAAGTCCTCCAGAGGCCAGCCTCTGTTTCACCTCCTCAGCATCCATTTTCGTGCTAATCGAAACACATCACCTGACCGCTCATTTACCACGCAACCGAGCGCAAGCCCGAGCCCGGCCCGAGCCCGTGTAAAATGATAGAAATTAAGACTGAACCCGATGGGACCAAAGATCTTCAGCTCTCCCGCGGTGCCTAAGAACAATCCACAGAACTGCTAGCATGGATTGCTAATGCAAATATAGGAAAATAAGAAATATCACGATATTGCCATGAAACTAATCTCCTTTATCTCCTACACCGGTTGTATGTAACTTATGATGTAATACAAGTGCATACTACATTAGAGATCTTTTTACTGGACTAATGGAGTATTGAAACACATAAAATACTCAAGGTACTTGAAGGTGGTGGGTGGAGTACATGTCATTAAAATCAATGAAAAAACGGTGCAACATATATATAGCATTCATGAACTTATTGACAAAACTTTCTGCATTTTTTTGCTTGCTGCATACTTCAACAAGTGCTTCATCTTCCTGCCAGCTAATGATGCTACACAGCTAAAGCCACTATTTATGAGCAGATGTTAGCAAAATGATTAAGCAGAATTCAAATTATGTCAGTTTCTACTGCAGCTCCAGCTCAGCCTCAGTCCCAGCAAGGACAAAATAGTATTTTTCCTCACAGCATTAGGAAAAATTAGTCAGGACAATGTCAAAGAATGTCACAGAACAGATTGGAGACAATTTAGATTTGAGAAGAAGATTTGAACCTTGATTCCGATTTCATAAATTCTCATAATATAAATTGTAATTTCCCTTCACAGTGAAGGTTTTAGAAAGCATTTAGATAGACAATCCAATGAACAAACAAAGAGACATATTTCAGTTCTGTCAGATGTGCCCTTTAGAGTCTAATAATGACTGATGACAAAGAAAATGGTAATGTAAATCAATCAAATCATACTTTTTTTTTAGGGGAACAGTGGTCCTCTTCATACAAGGTCGACCCAAGGTAAAACTGCACGGCCTGAAACTAATTAAGCAATTACAAGCTCCATGTATGTGCTTTGTCGCTCCAATGTGAAAGACTGTCAAGGGGAAGAACGCTGCGCAGACTGGACGCATGCTGTCTACTTTGATGTAGGCTTATGCATATGAAATGAGGTCAGATCCTGGTCATTAAAAAGAACTCCTTTACAGGGGATATCACGCTACGAGAGGCAATTTCTTCAAAGGGTTATTGCTTTGGAGATTTGTAAGGGATTATGACAGGAAGGCATGTATAAACAAAGCAATGTGAGAAGAAAAGGAAAATGGGTCAGATAATGCCCTCTGTCATAGTTATTACACATCTCAATTACTCAGGCCGAGGAGAATGCTAGAAGTTACAGGGATCATTTGCCTGAGCAGGAATGCAAGACCAGTCCCGCAGCCGGTCTGCTTTCGTGTCATTCTGTATTTCTTCGAAGATATTTGAGCTAAGTTGATATTGTTTCACTTTGCCTCTGAGGATCAACACTCTATGGCTATATAAAGTGCACGCACTGCAGGGAAAATACAATGAGGGAAACGAACTGGAAACAAGAAAGTTGAGCAATGACATTATGCAAATAAGCTGTCCAAACAGCTGAAAACCAGAAAGATAAACTAATTAATATACAATACTATACGGTTAATACAATTCCAGAGTACTTTGTATGCCCTTGCGCTATACATATCCAAAAACTGACCACAGGAATCACAGGGATACGTGTTCACACAGCACTGTACTGAGAATTTTCTTTGGTTTCAACAGTGGTGGGAACAGTAGATTTACACAAGTACTGTACTTAAATATAGTTTTAGACACTTGTACTTCACTTGAGTATTTCGCTTTTACTTAATACCTTCACTCTACTACATCTCATTTTCATATTGCAATTTAATGCAACTACATTATTTGCAGGTTTTACAGATTAAACCTTATAAAACATGATTGCTGTACTATCATGAATCAAACTACCCAACAGTGTATAACGTGGTTGCCTGGAAGGGGTCATTCTGCATAATGAATATTTTTACTGTTGATACTTGTGTGCATTTTGTTGATAATTGAGTATTAAAGGTGCAATATGTAATACTGACAGCTAGTGTTTAAAATAGTTACTGCAGTACAATTTCAAAATACTGGAGAGAGTCAACAATGTTGCTGGATGCTTAGATTACTTCACAGCACAGCGGTGGTAGTTAACGTTAGATGATGGCTATATTGTCATTGAAGCCCGTGCTCACGCGGAGCTCTGTACCCAATTTACAGACAAACTTTTCCGGCTTAGAATTACGGTAGGAACCGCTAAAAATAACACTAGCTACCTTGCCGTCCTCTCCACCCAACTGAAAACACTTTATTGGCTTAGAATTACGGCAACAATCGCTAAACACACTGCAAACTCACAGTCCTCTCTTCCCGATTTCTCCCACCCCTGTGTGCAAATCATTAATAATCTGCTTTTATTTATATATTATTTTGTATGTACTTCAAAAATGTAACCGCCCCTTATTCATACATTGTGCAGTGACTATAGGTTTATATTTGCTTTGGCCTAACTATCCCTGACCTGCCTCTGCTCAACCATTGTCCCCAACACAGAAACAATGGCCCATTCCTGGCCTAACGTGCAGCTTTGTGACATATAATAAATATTGCATCAGGGGAGCCCGAGAATCTGTCAGTCAGGAGATAATGCTTTTCGTCAGCTTCAAACCAACCACAAACGTCTCTAAAGCAAATGATTCCTTTAAGGTATTCCTGTATGGTAAATGATTCATAGTGCCTGCATTGTTAAAAACAGCACTTAAGGGAGGACTGGTTAAAGTAAATATAAGTCATGGTGAAAAAGCTTGTAGTATTATCCAGGGCTGTCTGAAAGCATATTAATGCCCAGGGTTGTTAATGGATACAAATGGCTTAGGAGTGTTTTAGTATGAATAGATCTGTCCTGGCACCCTTCAAAAACTGTTCAGTCAATTAACATGACACAGAGTAAGTCATTCTATATTTTTTTAATTACATTATTCCCTTTTCAAGCATTTTCTGGTACTGTTTTGGAAAATAAACTCCATTGAGCATCATAGCCAAATGTATTCTCGTAATTGCCTGAAGGGTAACACACACATTTTATGTTTTGTTTGAAATGTAATAATTCAATTTAACGGTTAGTTCAACTTTCACATCACTATTTCAAACAGGAAATCAATACTCTTCTTTGAAGAAACAGGAAATACATTCTAGAAGCATAATAGGCCTTAACTGCTGATTACGCAGTTTCATGAAGTCAATAGCATCAGCTTTCATTAATGTTGTAAGTGTATCAAACTATATGACATAATGTCGATTTAATATAACTGTCATGGTTCATGTAGTCAACTGCCATCAGAACAAAACAGGTATGAGTAAATAACTGAACAACAGCCTGTGGTGTGGTGTTAGCTATTGAACAGTGACTTGAATAACATTGTGACACATTGTTCAGGCGTAACACATTTCCTGCCATTCAAAATTCACAAATCCTCTCAAAATGGTGGTCATGGACAAAAGGAGGAAGGTACTGTACAAGGTAGGTTGAACATTTGGCATGTTGTGAGAGCAACCAACTGCTTTGTCTATGTTACTTTCCTCTCTGCGCCGAGGTTGTATAGGTCCAAAGCATTAGGGTGTTGACAAAATGATGGATGAAGCTTGGTAAAGTGGTTAGCGATTGTAAAGGCTCTGAAAACGTATTCCAAAGCACAAACAAATGACCGCTTCACATTGTATCCATCACAGATACATTGTCCTAATTGGAAAATGAGACCCTTGGTATAAAAACACAAAACCACAGACACAATATGCTGGAATACAAATTAACCTCGACTAGATGGCTACACTATTAGCTCTTTAGCCGTAGAGCCCCAAAGTGTTCAATATTAAAAAGGTGCTCTAAGCGATGTCACGCATTTTTTAGGCTACAACATTTTTTGTCACATACAGCAAACATCTCCTCACTATCTTCTAGCTGCCTGTCCCCTGAACACACTGTAAAAAAAAAAAAAAACACAGTCTCTGTGGACAGCCCAGGCTCCACAAACTGCAACAAAAACAAACTGGCCAACCTGCACCACAAAACATAACAGTGTTCCAGCGTTCCAGCCAATAACCGTGGGGGGGGTGGGGGTTGGGGGGTTAGTGTGCAAAAGCACGGAAGGGAGGGAGAGGGGATGGGATGAGGAGGAGGCAGGGGCAAGCTAGCCTCATTTTGTTATATGTTACAATACTTTGAACGTCAACAAAAAGTAACGTCACCCAACATCGCTTAGAGCACCTTTAAATAGATAAATAAGTAGCCTAATTATGAAAGAAATACATGTAATCACATGAATAAATTGTGTGATGAACCAATACATTTTGACATAATTTAGGAAGTTATCAAAACTTATTATCATTGTGAAATGATAATATTGGAGCCCTCTCTCCTTTCGGACAATCAGAACCTCTCTTAAGCTAGCAAGGTCAACAACTGTTATCAAATGTAGCCAGTTAGCTCCTGTTAGCGGGAGCAACTACAATGCCAAAGTAATTCTGAATTAACCAACTAAAGTCTGCTGCTGTAAATAAATACCGTACACAGATACAATAAACCTCTCCTATTATTTAGCTTAACAAGGCTACCTGTTATCTACCTGGCCAACGGAGTAGCTAAGCTAGGTTACAACAAAGTAAAAAGCCAATAGGCTCATTTGAGATGAATTGCGCCTCGCCTGTAAAGTGGACGAGAGCAGGCGGCAACAGCCGGGGGCGGTGACAAAAATCCGCTCTCAAGTCGGACAGTTTCCAGCCGTTTCCAGCAGCCTTCAGGCTGAACAGGAAGTGATAGAAACACTGTGGTCCGATTCCGATTTAATAAAATGTTATCAGACCCATATATCAGCTTGTACACAAGTCTCCAGTTGTTGTTATTATGACAGAGTAGCTGTCAAAACGCGAAAATGCGATCTGTTGTTGATTTTAATTAACAACACACGTTGATCCGTAATCTGAACATATTTAGTCTCTCTAACTTCTAAACGTCACTATCAGCCACACATGTGGTTTGTACAGAATAAGCCTTTAAATCAGACAAATAGCAGTTAAAATCCCTCCAATTCAAAAACTATAAAAAGTTTATATAAAACGTCATCATGTTGAGTCGATTCTGACTCAATCAGCTGTTAGATCAGCTGAGAGGCAGGCGTTTCCCACCATGCCCTGGGTCCGCCTGGGTCTTGCAGTCGGTGAAAAGCAACTGCACTGCCTGCGTCTCAAACCTGCGGCCGCCTTGATCTCGTGAGGTTATCGTTGACCACGTGTGCATGACGTCAGAGCAAGTCGGGATCAAGTCGGACACAAATCTAACCGGCATGCATTGGGCAGCGATTGCCGGTGATCGATTCTGCGCAGACCTGGCTCATCTCGAACGAGCCTAGCTAGATTGATGTTAATTAAAAATCCAAGCTCACAACCTAGCCTAGCTAGTTATCCAGATAGGTTGGTAGTATATGTAGCCACATTAAGCTAAATAAAGTCACTTCTGTGTGCTGTACAGTCATTGGTTGATTCTGACTTACTTTGGCATTGTTGTTGTTCTAGCTAACAAAAGCTAGCTAACTGGCTACATTTGTGGTGACTACCCCAATGTCATGAAAAGTGACATAAAATCAAAAGTGAAATGAAATTGGTGTTATTGTTGATGGTGCATTTTAAATTTAAGATGTCAAAAACAGTTATTAAATAGTTAGCTAAATTATTTCACAATTTATTGGTTAATTTTATATTTACATTTTATTTGTATATTATATATTACATCGTTTCTATTATTTAACATTGTCTTTTTATTTAGCACATGCATATTAACTCTCAACTTCAGCGAATAACGAGTGCACAAAATCTGCTAAAATCTATAAAGTTAATGTAATCAGTCACACAGCAATCAATTTGATCATTAATTTGTAATTATGTTGATAGTTCAAAACAGACTTGCAAGGCTCCATATATGAGTGATACATGTAATGTCTATTATTGAGCCAATTCATCATACTTTACAATATAATCAAAAGCTCTATGCCTTTGTAGAAAATGTTAAGCTAATTAAGACACTGATTGGCTGTGTATTGTACACAACATTATAGTATTAGGACGCTTACAACATAGTGAATCAAATTTTGAAATACATGTTTTTTTTTCAGTTTAATGCTACAAATGTGTCATTAATGTTAGCTAAAGAAGTAGTTGCTCACAAACAGTGACTGAAGTACCATTATAAGACCAAAAGTATAATAGATTCCTTTCAACCTTCAGAACACTTATGAAATCTCCACTAGAGGTCTCTGTCGCTTACCCCCTTCTCTCTATAGTACATCCCTATACAGACATGTAAACAAAGTCCTATGCCTCAGTTAATACGACTGAGGATGATGCCGGACAATTGTCAATATTAATTTGATTAAAAAAGAGGAAAAATAAATGTAATGTAATGTAATGTAAATGTAAAATGTAAAAGCATATACAGGGTGGAACTTCAATGGTACCAGATGAGCTCAGGCCAAGAAGCTTGACAGAAAGACTTTGTCCTTTAAAATATTTCTGAAGCTCTCTGTAACTTTGAGAAATCAAATTAACCCAGTGACCCAGAATCTAACAGTTCTCGAATACCCAAAACAGCCACGGTTCAAAATGAGTCACAGATTTAGGCCTCACAGAAGAATGAACTATAAGCATCAGCAGAGGTAGGATGCCTGGCAAGGCAGAGCATTCTTCACACATTGGCAGTATGAGCGATGTGGGTCACTTAGCGAGTGGCAAGGATTCAAAACAAAGAAAAGGCCCAAGCAATGGGGTCCACTGGATAAATTTGTCAATGTCTTGTGCCTTAAGGCACCCAGCCTCGCCTGACCCCAACCTCCATTCTCAAGATAAATACCTCTGTCACCATTCACCTTCAGTCCCTGGACACAAATTAAACTTGTTATCCATCATCCTTGTGCAGAGGTATAATTTTCCCCCCTCCCTGTAATGAGTTTAAGACCTCTGAACAGGCCAGGGATGGGACCTTGCTGAACATGACAAAGCATTTTGGAATCCTGATTTTGTGTGGTTATTATTTGTATAAAATGACTTGATCTCACACTCCCCACTGGAAAGCTTGCCAACTGGATAAATGATTGACTGTGACATTCATTGCAACTGTGGGTCCATACAAAGTTCAAGCCGTAGAAGGTGTAAAGCTTCGGGTATTTGTTTCCCTCAAATGGCCACGGCTGACAACCTTGTATGATAATGTGCCCACTGTACATCAACTTAATTGACACTTAAATCTGTCAGTAGCCTTACAAATGCTGACCTTCTTTGGGGAACAAATCCTTTTTAATGTGCATTCTTTGTGAGTGATTGTGCGTGTGCGTGTGTGTGTGTGTGTGTGTGTGTGTGTGTGTGTAAGGAGGGATGGGTTTCAGGGAGGAGGGATTGAGGGAGTGAGGATACAAATGAGACAAAGAGAGAAAGCTGTCAAGATAAACGGTAAAAACAGAACTCTTATCCACATTATATGTAAAGCAAGCAGCCTCTTTAGCACAAGTTATAATACAATATCAAGCAAAATATACAAATATTCTGATAAATATAGCAGCTGGCGATACACGCTAAGCAAGAAAATCCAATTGCTTCCAAATCCCTTTTCACCTGTCTGATTAGGATATTTTGCCATGTAATGTTATTAGCAGCCTGGTTAATATGGAGCTGCTGTGCGCTGGGGGTTGGCTTATTAATTGTTGTTTTCGTGTCACCACTGCTGTGTGCACCCAGTGATTTAATCAGCTAAATTCACTGCCATGGGAGCTGCGGCCCGAGCCAGGTTTAACGCTATAGGTGTAATAATAATATATTGGCAATGAACCTGTCATTTTAATTCATTTTCTGAAAATGATTTACATATATGTGCATTGAATAACCCTGATTAGCCAAATGGGATGATGTTATTATCTGGCTCCTTCATTGCGTTAATGCTTCAGTTTCATTAATTCAATTTTCACTTACTCCTTGCAGCCCCTGGATGTCTGCTCATCATGAAAAATTGCTTTGACTGGCTGACAGTTTAGGGTAAAATAGTAACCCTATTATCCCCAGGACATTGATAAGCACTGAGATGTGTGTGTCTTCTGATCCGGCTCTAAGGGCAGTAATGACCTGGGGGCAGCAGCTTCTATCTCCCTCACAGGTACAATCTTGTTTACCTCAATCCCCGTAGACTCGCACCTTTCTCTCCCCAGAGACCTGATCTGGCTTCTTTATCCTCACTTCAGTCACCTACCTGGGACCTTTCTCTAATCACAAAGCATCTCGCTGCTCTAAAGCTCCACGTTATCTGGAGGGGCAGGGCCTCTGGTACTCGCCGCAATTAACCTGGGGCCTGTTACCAAAACACTCAGGGCAGCGAGTCAGTCTCTATGGGCGAATACTGCAAACGCGGCCTGGCTACCTCGCATCCACTAATGATGTTAACTGTGATGACAAAGACTCGAGAGAACACAAATACACCTTGAAGCATGTTTTTCTACAAGGTGCTAAAAATGTGAAGCTGACTGTTAAATAAAGAGCATAAATTTGACTTTCTGCGTCCAAAACAGCAAGGTCAGGTGAGATTTCAATATGATGTCATGAAATGACGCCACCATTATTCTAAATCCATTTCCCAAGGTGGAAGGATTGCAAATTGAGGATCCTGCAGCCATCTCTGCTCACAACCAATCCACTGAATGACAACAGACAGCTACAGTGATGCAGAGATGGGCGGACAGAGATGGATGGATCGATAGACGACTGCATATGCAGACGTGCCTATTGATAAACTCCTGCTGACAACAGGCGAACACTTTGGGCTCATCGGTGGAAATGTCAGTCATGCTGGCCATTAGTTTGCATGTATTTCAGGTCGGATGTCCTCAACCTGTGACCGTAGGGTACTAAGGCCAGCCTACAAGGCCCATAACATGCCAAAACACTTTTTTATCACTTGTCAGAATTGATTCCACTTGGTGTCAGTCCAGGCATCTCTACTGTACCCTACTCCACTGTATGTGACAAGGAATAAGGCAGCCTTAATTTCTGACAGTGATAAACACATTATATACATGAGCAACTAAAATAGGTCTAATGTTGCCATTTCAGTAAAAAAATAAAAAGCCCATTACAATTTACCAGAGCTCAAGGTGCCAGTGTCAAGTTGCTTGTTTTTGTATTTCTTAATTAATTGTTTAGTTTAAAACATGGCAGGAAATAGTAAAAAATACCTATCACAAGTTTCCGGAGCCCAAGGGGATGTCTTCAAGTCAGCTTAAAACTATATAAAACAGTGGAATGCAGCACATTTTTATATTTTTGAAATGCTAAAACCAGTAAATGGTTGGTATTTTCGCTTCATAAATGACAGCTCTAATCAGTATTTTACAATAATAATGGATCAAATGACATGCATGTGAAAGAGGTTTGTCTTAGTGATGAATCCACACAGAATTTACCTAATTCTGCAGTTCTCCTCAGTGCTACAGACTTTTATAGCATCTTTCAGCTTAGGCTACTGCTTTAGTTTTCCTGTCCTGCAACTTTACTGTTTTTGTTCACACTTACCAGCGTCATTTTCGGCTGCAGCAGGTAGCTTTTTCAGCAAAAGCTCTTAAAACCCACTGTACACTACCTGCCTAGCACCAAATAACAAAGTTAAGCTAGTTTGTAAGCGTAGTGGAGCGTTTACCAGCTTAAGAGCCTGATATTTCACCACAGGAGTTACAAGAAACCAAAACAGAGCTAAAAGGACACTTGAGGTGTTTTTTCATATGAAGTCAGAGGAATCAGGGAGATTGTCCGTGTCAGACACATTCTCACTTACTGAAAGTACTTTGCTTGGTTTAGGCGAGGGGTGGCGCCTGAGTAGAGCGTGCAGTAGGCAGAACATGATACAGTTTACACCACGGTCAAACCAGTTTGTAATTAGGCCATAAACAACCGTTCCTTGAATCCTTAAAATCTGCAGATTTTGGCATTGACCCTGACCAACTGAAGTTCCTGAAACTCGTCCTCTCTCAAGTTAAGACATTTTCATTTTCTTGTCTTCCTGTAAATTATCCTTCTTCTTCACACTCAAATGTTTGTTTTTTCCTTTTTTGCACGAGCCGCATGATGAATGAAAGGTCACCAACACACCCACTCGCTTGCTGTGAATTCTCCGGACAATAACCTGCACACTTGGGCTCAGTCGGACATTACACAGACTTTGTACTTGGGAGCTGGCAGGATCGTTTTGTTAAATGTCCAGTCCAACTGATTTGGACATTTGCGTTCTTACAGATAGTTCCTCCAGGTAATGTCTAGATAATTTTGGGGTTGCGTGAAAGTGGCTTTACATTGTCAGTTGAACAGAAACATGATTGTCTAATGTTGCTGTATCTGCTAGATGTGAAAATAACCAACCGTTTGCTATCAAGTTTGCTACATCAACTTAAAGAGTGGTGATATGTCAGTGTTGCATTCGCAGCTTGTTTTCACTGCCCCAAAGTGGCCAAAAAATCTGCAGGTTTAAACAATCAACCACCAAAACTGGAGTATTTTAAATTGCACCACCTCTTGCACGTTAGCAGCACAGATTCAACTTTAAGGTTTCATTGTCAATGTATAATAAAATAGCAGTTTGTCTTTTTATGCCTCAAGTAAGGCTGGGTGCATTTCTATTAGACGCTGTGTTATACTTGACAATTCAGTGTAAACTTGAGGCCGTGCTCTAACCGCTGACAGGTAATGGCTCGTCACTGTAAGAGCTCCCAACTAGCTCCAGAATGGAGAAGTTTGTATTCTAACAAGGCCGTTCTGTGTTGGGAATGGCAGTCAAATCTAAATTCCGCTCAGGGAGCAGAGAGAAAAATGCCTGATGAATTTGTCAATACTGCAGGAGTGATGGGGCTCATATGTGTGTAATGGACTGGATGCTTCTCAGTACAGATTGCCTGTCGAGATAGGAAACTATAATGAATGGCATGGAGGTGCCTAGTTGGAAATATAAGGCTTTTTACCTTAATTTAAAAGACTTTTTTTAACCATATAAATTCAGACACATAATTCAAGATTAGTGTTCTCATGATTTGTGTATTTGACAACTGATCATAATTGAAAATATGGCTTGTGTCACTCCTGTGTTTGCAACATTAATGGTGTAAACAAGCATTTAACAGCATCAGAAAACATTCATAACTGATATTTAGCTGTTGTACATTAGAGGCTCCACTGTCTTGGGGCTACACTGTCGTTAACATTTGAATCACAGATTGTACCTTTAAAAGACAACATTGTCAGGGTTTTTCCTGCATAGAGTAATTTTTGGCGCCCCCCAAAGAGGTTTTAGCCAGCCCCAAAGTAAAATCACCAGCACCAAAACAATAAGAATGAGAATAAAAACAGCGATTCAAATCCTCTCTGAATGTGTTTCAGAGCAATTTACAAAACAACCGTTGAACAAGCAGAATATAAACTTGAGAGCTAATCTCAGTTTTATCTACAGAGTCAGGCTGTACCGGATTTAATTAACCAGTTTGGTTAATTTGGGTTTCAATTCTCAGTCAGGAAAAACCCTGAATGTATATATGTATGCCCAAATAAGTACATTTTGCGAGAGTGCTATGAGAACTGTCTTAAAATCTATTAATTACAATATAGCATTACAATCTAATGTCCTATAATTCTTTCTTTTTTTTAAGATTATGTTTTGGGCTTTTCTGCCTTTAATTTTTGACAGGACAGCTAGGTGTCAAAGGGGAGAGAGAGGGGGAAGACATGCAGGAAACCGTCACAGGTCGGACTCGAACCCCGGACCTCCGCATCGAGGCACAAACCTCTCAGTATATGTGCGCCTGCTCTACCACTGAGCCAACCTGGCCACAAATGTCCTATAATTCTTATGAAGACTGGAGTAGTTAGTTTTAGAATAGAGCACTGGATGCCTACATGGTTACAGTTTTTGTAGGAGGGTTTAAAAGAGCAGCAGTCCTGTGAAAAAGGGTTTGAGTAAAACCTTGGATGAATAATAGACTTCTTCCCAAGCAGCAGCACTCTTAGTGGTAGGAGGTTAATATTCTCACATGTCATTAGGTCTGCTGGCTCGACTGATGGCTCATTGAATCAGGCAGCAAATGATTTCCTCATGCTGCAGAGGACAGAGCACTTCAAAGGGAAGGGGCTGAGGTCAGGACAGCACTCCGCTTTGATTAATGACCGGGTCTCAGCAGAGGTTGCCTGTAGGTAAGAATGTGACGGTGAATTGGATGTGAAGGGGACGGACTTTTAAGCTAGATTTGACCCACCTCCAGAAAAACTTGCGGATACCATCACACGGGTTGGGTTAATGGGTTGTGACTGAAAAGCTTGCTGACCCTCTGGCTCATACAATCATAAAAATAAAACTTGCTGGCTGACAGGCTTACCTGACATCAAAGTAGTATTGAATCCTTGTATACTTGAATAATGAATAAAAAAATAGCTGCTATCACCTTTAAATGTGAATTTTAGTTCTTTACTGAATGATTTGCATTTTCCCTCATGAGTAAGTCTTACTTAAGATAGTTCATCAAAGTAAAAGTTGATTATTAAAAAATATAAATGAAAATGTAACCATGCAATTGTTTAACTGGAGTTAGGCTTGAGTGGGGTTTAAACACACCACCACCTGGGTTGTCATTCTCCTGGGCCCCATTATCACCCTCCTTATTAGTTTTTGACTCAGCAGAACAAAACGTGACCGCCTCAATCTTTGATCTCTCACGCGCTGACACAAATCCTTTCAAGCCTCCCGACGTTCCTCTGCTAAGGTAATTAGCACTAATTAAAAGGTTTCCAGCTGCCTTGTGTGCATTTTTTGTTCCTCAACAACACATTGTCCTCACAGGTGCATTTCCTATGGTTTACTTTGGGCATGTCACTCACATTGCTCCCCACTTATTCACAGAGCATGATCAAGGAGATTAGGACTATTGTTTGGCTATGATAAAGGAGTGAAATGTCCAACTTGTTGCCAACGGGAAACTATCTGGAAAAAAGGTTGGGTTTTTTCTGTAACTTGGCCACAAGCAAAGGTTACACAGGACAGAAAAGTGACAATAATGTAAATTCTTAAACATATAATTGAAAGAATTATAGATTTCATAGTTTTTATTTCTCCAGAACCTGAGAGAATTAGATGTTAGGTCATGGTCTAGCACGTTAATATCTTTTGTTCAAATATCTTTTGTTTTGTTGTTTGCTCAATACTTTCTTTCAATGATAACTGTAGCACCAATTGTGGCTTTGGGGTGTAATATGACAACAGATTAAGCTTCCGAGGATGTTTCCTGTTGGCTTGCCTCTCTAATACTTAAAACAAGCCAGTTAGCCACATGAAGGCCAATCTTGTAAATTCACTCGGAAGTCAAGGAGCCCAAAAACATCATTAGCCATCATTTCCCAGCCCACTTCAGTTACATGTGAAGCGTTCTTTATTGTGTAATGAGCCAAGAATCTGAAAAGATTGCCACTTCAAAGCCTCTCCTGAAAGCTGTCGCCCATGCAGCCTGCCGACATGTCAAGTTGGGATTAAACATCCCCCCATAATCATTTCTTTGTTTTCAAATGAGCCCATTGTTTATTTGCACCTTGGGTGACAGCCATCAAGGGCGCACAGCGCTGCGGAGGCTCGAGAAGTGGCAATACAGATACTTCATGTGCTTGTCAAAGATTCACTTTAACCCATGTTCAAACTTTTTTGTGTTTTGTTTTAGTTTAAAGATGTCTGTAGCACTTGAAAATTCTGATTTAGAATTTTATGGCTGCCCGGATCTTCTGCCAAATGAAAGGCAATTTAGAAGATTTAGGAGAAGGAAATTTTGGTATGCATATCACTTTAGACTCGATGTAACATTTCTGAACTTCTGAGCAAACCCCTAAATTTATCCTTCTGTTACTTGGGCTCTGAAAGAAAGAGAGAACAAAACGCCTTATGTAAAGCATACAAAATTCAATCGTCTTTTGTTTTCACTTTTACAAAACCATTTTAAGCTTGATTTAGAGCACACAAGAGTGACTGCAAGTCTCATTTGAGTTTTGCCTCAATTGTTATGCAGGGAGATGCTCCCTCCATCTTGTCTCAGAAAAACAGGCCTTTGTCCAAGACCAGCAGTGTGTCATCAACTCTGGGCCCTCAGTGAAGCAGGGGCATTGAGCCCCGGCAGCAGGAGGACACTTCTCAGAGCCTTTAAGAACTACAGTAAATCTTCAAACAATTTATCCAAACAAAGGCCGCTGTGTAAGGAGGGAGAAAAGACACAGGAATCAGATGAATAAGCAACATCAATTACCAGGCCCTGACCTTGAGAGCCCTGGACCAAGGCACACATTTCACACCAAATGACTGCATATTGTGGCTGACAAGCCAGAGTGGAGAGGCGAGCCCTCACAAGGTTACCTACAATGGGGGCAAGGGCAAAGCAGGGGAAGAGAGGATACAGAGAGAGGTTGAGGTGAGAGGTAAAGGAGCAATGTCTGAAAGATCACCATAATAGATGTTGGTTTATTTTTAAAGTGCAACAAAATGGATCAATTTGACCACTTAGACTGACAAAATGGCCACTGGTGAGATACAAGAGAAACATGGAAGTCGACAGCCAAATAAGTCTCTTGATAAGTAGGAGGCTGTGAAGACAAATGTCTAAAAGGCAATATCGTTTTCAGAAACACCCTCGGTTCCAATCAGATTTGAAAGGGGGCATGTATCTTAAAGAACAGCCACCCTTATACCTTATATCATACAGACTGTAAATGAGAACAGCCAAGTGGTAAAATACATTTGCTAAAGCCACCTAATTGTAATTAGGAGAAGGAGATATTGAGAATGTCTGAAGTCTACAGTGTCTCCCATTTGGCGAATGGAACAGGTGCCAAAATGGCTGCAAAGTTATCATCATGGACAGTTCAATGAAAGTAAAATATTACCATGAATACATCAATGTTGCTATTAACAAAGGGGCTATATATCCTCTACAGTTTACATCTGGTAAAACATGTTAACAGCTCGCTACTAACATGCAGCTCGGAAAAAAATACTGGCTATTACCGGGGGTACAATTTTGTAATAATGAGTAAACACTTCCATGTTGTAACAACAGGGTGTTTTCCCCCATTCTTCTGACACGTGGTAATGCAGCATTATTCTTTATGATAACCATTCATTCATCTGTGGAAGAAATACAGAAAATGTGTTTTTCCCCAATCAGTAGCATATCTATTCAACTTTTAGATCCATGACACATAATCATCAGACTCTTGGAAAATGGCCACCATCAAGGTGAATCAAACCACTCAAAGGGGGGCGGGCTCTTGACCTCATAACTACCTCTGTGAACACTGTACTAATTAATTGCCCGACAAACCTACCCTGCATGATGACACCCAGTTATTCTGAGCAAAAACAATAGATTCATGCTTTTTGCATACCAAACACTGCACAAAATTAATTCAATCCGAGTCGCCTCCAATTAGCCAGCGAAGCAAGAGGTGCAAAGCCCAGTCCCACTACTACTGACAGTAAAAGAAACTGACAGAAGGAAGGTGCAGTGACAGAATAAATCTGGATCACATTTAAGTTTTGCAATGTCAATATTACCATTACCTGACTACTCTCACTAAAATAATTAGTCGATTAAAACTACTTATTAAGCAAAAATGCCGCACAGCCGCTGGTTCCAGTTTCTCAAATGTGAAGAATTGCTGCTTTTCTGTTTTATGTCATTGTAAATTGAATAAACAAAAACAAACAATCAACATTGCCTTGGAACGGTCATTTTTCACATTTTCCAACATTTCATAGACTAATAGATTAATTGAAAAAAATAGTGACAGATTAATCGATAATGTAAATAATTGTTACCTGCAGCTCTACTAACTACTTAGCAGCCCTATGAACATTTTAATTAAATAATAATAACAAGATTAATGAATAGATTAGCTCTCTGTCTTGTGGTATGCATAGCTGACCAGTCTCTGTATTGATTGTTTTTGAGCCATAGTAGTAAGGCTCAATGGACAAGTTAACTGCTAATAAAGTACCTGAGCACGGCAGCTACACCTGAAGCTATTAAAGTCTTTGCTCCTCAGGAGCGTTAACTGAAGCCCCAACTGAATTAGTGCACCCTTTAATTACGACCACCTTAAATCAGAGGCCTGAATATTTATGCTCTGCATGTCCTCACTCAACAATATTTATGCTCTGCATGTCCTCACTCAACAATTTGTGTTGAAAAAATTAATGGACAACCTGCCTGTTTCTGCATATTGTCTCAACATTAACAGTGTCCAGACTTTCTACTGCTGGAAGGGTCCAAATTGTAAGGCATTACTCACAATAATGCATATGCTATAATCACAGAGAACTTACTTAAAATTCAATCCACTTTGGCATCATTATCATGTATCAACATAATAAATGACTCCTTCAGTAGTATGGTAATTATAATTTGATAAATCATCAGCAGAAAATTAACTAGATGTCAAAACATTCATTGGGAAGGGTGATGAATCGAGGATGATTGTGGTGATGAATTGTGTTAATCTGCGCGGTATGTATCCAGTGAAATGGCTAAACAGCCCAAGATGGATGGGGCACAGAAGCTGCAAGGTCAGACCACAAAGCTGTGGGGGGAGAATAAAGAAAAAGCTGTGCATGTTTTACTTTGGTTTTTCTTTCCGTCTGTTTGCTTCATATATAATCATCTGTTGAGGGCACTGCTGAAACAATTAGTCAATTAATCCATTGGTTGATCGACAGAAAAATAAACAACAATTTTGATAATCGATTAGTCATTTTAAGTAATTTATTAGCATAAAATAAACTCTAATTTTCAAACATGAGGATTTGCGGCTTTTTCTTATTGAATATATCTGTAGATGGACATTGTATTTTGTTGTGCTCTTGTTTTTACTGCACTAATACCTCAAGATATTGACAAAATATAGGTCCTGCACCCTCGCTTCCAGACACCCATAATCTTGATTCCCTCTTGGATGTTTTCTGATGTGAAAGATGTGTCTGCTAAGTGAGAGAGGTCAAACATGAGTCCAGATATTTATTACATGTGCTGAAACCAGATGGAGGTAACACATTCATCACAGCACCGTGTCACTGAGGTAACACCCGTTACCCATAAAAAGCGGCTCGCTCTTCCCAGCATGGGCACTGGGCTCGACTGGTGTTTACAGCGACCAACTCTGGGTTGGGTCCGGCAGCCTGTCGCCTTAATCATCCCCGCCTCACTCCGCCTGGCTCCACTGACCGTGGTTATTTTTAAAACTTTTGCTTTTATCAATACTCTTTGCTCTGTAGTTGGGGGAGATATTAAAGCCACAGCAGGGCAAAAAAGGCGTTTCTGACACTTGCTGCCTCATTTATCAGTCCCCTTCATAGAGGCCCCGTCAGTGACAATGAAAAGATTTCACAATACCGCTAGGCAGAAACTCATTCCACCAGTCATCCATCATGCTCAGCCCCGCGGTCGTTCCACTGACCTAATCGGTAATGCCTGGCTGCATGCTGGAGACTTCTTAAGCGCCAGTGCCCCCCCCCCTTCATTAGGCCTAGTTAGAATGAGGAAAGTCATAGGTCTAAACCTTGTTACTGAGTGGGACCTACATGTCTTGCAACCCCTTCCCATTTGAATCATATCAAACTAATCATTGTTTTAAAAAGCCTGATGTCTGTGGCCCCCCAGCTCAGGAGAGAATTAAGTATTTCCATCCACGCATCAAGACACTCTTGGACAGGCAAAAAGAATGTAATACTTGGTATGGTAAAAAGATTTATCCTTTCATGTATCCTTGGAAAAAAAAAAAAGAGTACAACAAAACTATCCAATACACAAACAGCACATAAAACCACACCAACTGAAAAAACAGCAGTAAATTTCACGGCGCTCCCAACAGAGATAATTTGTGTTTCATTTCAAAGTTATATTTTTGCGGGGAGGGGGGTAAATCTGCCTGAATCAGCCTCTCACTGGCTCAGAGGACTTCTTTAGCAGTTCCACCCCTCCCACAGAGGGGCGGTGGGTAGAGGTTCAGCCAGGTCACAGAGCTGCTGAGAGTTTGGATCCCACCCTGAGGCTCTGCCAGCCCTGAGTTCAGGCAGCACTCTGGTGAGTGTTAGTTAACACACAGGAAGACAGTGGGGGGGGGGGGGGGGGGGCGTCCAGCACTGGCAACACTGGCAATTATAGAGAGATTTTTCCCTAACCCCCACAGCTGAGTTTGGCACATTTCTCTTATCTGCACCACTCCTTTCGCTGTTCTATCTATTACTGCTGTCTGATGTGACCTGTCTCTTTTGTAAGTCACTCAAGGAAAACTGTGTGTTCATCTTGCCAACATTTGGGTCAAATTAAGTTTCAACAAAGATCTTCATTGTCTTCTATTTGAAGAGAATGTAAAACACACAACACTTATCCTCCCAATGTGGTGCCAATACCATTAGAAAGGGAAATCATGAAGCACTTGGGGCAAAAGTAGAACTTCACATAAATACTCAACTTTGGCTTTATATTTAAATTAATTGGGCTGATGTTTTTTTTTAGAAGTCCAAATTTGCCTTAAGACAAAACATTAAGAGACCCTAGATGAACTCTCAGACCAGCTGCAAACTAGGAATGCAAGGATTTTGGAAATCCTGTCAATAGGAAAACCAGAACAGCCAAAACTCCAAAAAAGAAAACGGCATGCATCGTATCCACTGACTGCTGCACTTTGGAGGTTATAGTTGGTACAAGTAGAGGATCAACCGTGAAATAATGAGAAAAAATAACCTTTGACTTAACTTTCCATGTTTGTAGCCACAGGCAGAGCTGTTTGTGGATGCTGCTCGGCAGAGGTGTTGAGGCTGTGTGAGACCTGCTGATTGGCCGGAGGGTTTGCCTGACCTCGTGGATATTCACCATGACACACAGGCAGATAGAAAAAGGCGTGGCACTGTCAATGGATGACATGTTTTTACTTTCACACTGCATTTATGAACAACATTGTGATTTACCTAGGTGAGATTTTCTTTAAAGATTCTCGTATCAAGTTTGGTTGTACTGCACCTGCTCCATTTTCTGTATTTATTTATTCATTCATTCTTTCATCTCCCCACACTTGTTGTTCTGGTGATGGGGGGCTGCACAAAAATAAAGACTTATGTTCATGTTACTGTAATGTATAAATAATGGCATTAATTGCTAAATCTGCTTAAACGTGTTAAAATGATTAATAAGGTTTCAGCAGTGTAATGAAAAAAATATTGCATGTACAGTAGATCTTTTTGTAAATACTACACATCTAGTTGATGTGCTGGTTGTTTCATCCTGATTAGGTTAAATGTGTAAACAAAGTCAATACTGAAATGATGTGGGAAAATGTGCTCTGAAGAGTGAGGAACAGATACTGTGTGGCTAGTAATGCTCATATGCTATTATTCTGCTAACTATCAGCAATTATCTCCCTGTCAAAGCTCCAGGTGACAAATTCTCCCCATATCCCGCCTGGCAGTATCATCAACCGGACATGAGCTTCATGTGATGGAAACTAAATCACTGGCTCTGCTCACAGCCCTGACAGACAAATGGGGTGCCTTGGAAAAGCTAGGCCCATCACTCTGGGCCGGGGAAGAAAAAAATTCTCTCCCTCCCAGCTGACCTTTTTTTTATTCGCTGAGAGAGGAGATTAAATACCACAGATTCTGTATGTATGGTCTGTTTCCAAAATATGAGAATTATTAATGGCTTTTGCAGAGGGCTCGTTTAATCTTCTGCCAAGTTGCAGTCATCGTTTTTACCCTGGGCTGGTTTTTTCTTACAGATGGTCCCAGAAAAACAGGAACTGTGCTTTATCCTTACAGCAAAGGAAGTGTGTGGGCAGCGTCTGGGCGGTAATAATATGACAGAATAATCATCCCTCCTGAGGCGACGAATAGCATTATGATGCTAAGAGTATTGAAAAAATGTACAACTCTGTGTGAATTGATGTGAACATTCTATAGACCTGGTAAAGACGGTAAACACATCTTAACAAATGAGCTGCTGTGGACGCTTAATTGTTTCACACCTCCACCAAGGGTTTTCTCTTTGCCGCATCATGGCCATTTTCACCAGCTGAGGATTAATATCTCGTGTTGTTATTAGCAGTGTGCTAGTTTGGACCAGAGATGCGAGAAAGCACACCTCCCCTGAAGTGTGCATACCTACAGCCACATGCCACTTTTCACACAGAGGCCACAAATCAAGTCCCAAAGCCAGAATGACGACTCAATCACAGGAGCATGACACAACTAGTAAATTATTCTCTTTTCTTTTTGACCTCGTGGCCCATTGAACCTTGGCTGAACAAGAGACCAGCTTGGTTGATTTAAAAAGATACAAAAAAAAGTGCATTTGCAGCTGCATACGCTATATTTGCATCTCACTGAAATGAGCTCTGTTGGCTGTGTCAGCAACTCCTTTTACTGCTTTACAGTTTACTCCTCTCTCATTCTACTTTAGCAGCAAATAACCGAGGACATTAGCGTTATGCAAATTAAATGAAAAGACAGCTAAGTCTAATGATGCAACTATTAATTACCCAACAACAAAATAAGTCACTTCACTGCAGATAATGCCTATACAATATAGTCAGCAGGGTCACTTTGTGTATAATATGAACAACCTAATATGGTGGTTTTTGCCAGGAATTTTATAATTTCAGAGATAACTACAATGTCGGTTGGAGGATGTGTCATTCTTTAAGGCAGAGGCTTACTCAGATGCCTGTGACTCAGTGTGTTTCTGCACGTAGCTAATCAAACAACTGACTGATTCAAACTGCCCACTAAATCATAATAGCAAGTGGTTCATCCTCTACTGGAATTAGATTAATCAAAGTATTTCCTCTATATATAAGTTTTGAATAAAACATGAGTATACATTTCAGACGGTGGAAGTGTTTGAACAGGAGGGAAGATTTGGGAGGTTTGGAGTTTGTAACAAAAAATTATGTAATAATGCATTATATAATAAAACATCAAAATGTAATACATTTTCACTTCATTATGTAATAATACCCGCATTATGTAATAATCTGCCACATTTTGTAATAAAAACCCTGAACGCAATATGTAATAAATTTCTCTGCATTTTGTAATAAATTATTACATAATGCGGCGGTTCTTACAAAATGCGGGGGGTGGTACTTTTTTAACGAGAATGATCAGGATATATCCTTTAACACCCACTTAAATCAAATCTTAAGAACAGCCTTTTTTCACCTGCATAACATTGCCAAAATTAGGCACATCCCGTCTCAAAACGATGCTGAAAAACTAGTCCATGCATTTGTTACTTCCAGGCTGGACTATTGTAATTCCTTACTATCAGGTTGCTCAAATAAGTCCCTTAAGACTCTCCAGCTGATCCAGAACGCTGCGGCATGTGTTCTGACAAGAACTAAGAAAAGAGATCATATTTCTCCTGTATTAGCTTCTCTGCATTGGCTTCCTGTAAAAAACAAGGATTGAATTTAAAATCATTCTCATAACCTACAAAGCTCTTAATGGTCAGGCACCATCATATCTTAAAGAGCTCATAGTACCTTATTGTCCCACTAGAGCACTGCGCTCCCAGAATGCAGTTACTTGTGGTTCCTAGAGTCTCTAAAAGAAGAATGGGAGCCAGAGCATTCAGCTATCAGGCTCCTCTCCTGTGGAACCAGCTCCCAGTCTGGGTTCGGGAGGCAGACACCGTAATCACATTTAAGAGTAAGCTTATAGTTAGGGAGTGAGGAGTTGCAGCGTTCGCCTAGACCGACGGGGGAGGGTGTATAGCTTCAGACACGGCACCCCTTCTCTTCTCTGCTTCTCTTCATAGTCGCCAGCTTCATCTACCAACCCTTATAGAGCTGGCTCAGGTTTGCCTTGGACCAGCTCTTAATTATGCTGTTAAAGTTTTAGACTGCCGGGGGACTTCCTTTGACACACTGAGCTCCTCTCTCCTCTCTCTTTCCATCTGTGTGCATCCATGTCCCAGAAATTTAGCTCTGGCGAGCTTATTCCCCGGAGTGCTTATGTTTTTTCGCCCCGCACGGTTGCACCTAAATCATGGCCGGCTGTCACCGTGGTCCTGCTCCGCGCCCTGCTATGCCCTGCTACACCCTGCTACGCCTTGCTATGCCCTGCAACGCCCTGCTACGTCCTGCTATGTCCTGCAGTGCCCTGCTACACCCTGCAGTGCCCTGCTACGCCATGAACTACTAAAACTACTATTTGTAGTCATAGTTCCATTATCTTTATTGTGACTATAATTGCCACTGTTCATCACACGCCCAACCAGCACCATCAGACACCGCCTACCAAGAGCCTGGGTCTGTCCGAGGTTTCCCTAAAAGGGAGTTTTTCCTCACCACTGTCGCACTAAATGCTTGCTCTTGGGGGAATTACTGGAATTGTTGTTTTTTTTGTAAATTATAGAGTGTGGTCTAGACCTACTCTATCTGTAAAGTGTCTTGAGATAACTCTTTTTATGATTTGATACTATAAATAAAATTGAACAATATGGTGCATTATGTCATAACCATAGACTGTTAATATTAATGGACAGAGCATGTGTGACGTCACCCATTGGTTTGTGGAGATCTGCTATGAGTCGTCGAGTTTGCAGTAACGGGCGCAGCCATCCTGGTTGCGGATGTGACAATTTTAGACGAGAGGGAAGAGTGAGGGAGGAGCCACGTTACGTTACACACTTTCACTGGCAATCACATCATAGCCACGCCCTAAAACACCCCCTGCTTTATCGCCGATTTTAAAATCAACGAGACCCTAATTCAAAAAATTAACATCATTCTGCTAGCGATTGAGACCATAAACTCATTATGAAAATGTTTACTGAGGTAATAAATCAAGTGAGAAGTGGGTCACTTTCTCATAGACTTCTACAGAAACCATACTCCTTTTGCAACCGCACGTGTCGCCCCCTGCTGGAATTCAGATAGAATCCAGGTTTAAGGCTATGGTAATAACCAACCAAAATGGATGTCATGTTTATTTTATGAATTCTAGCATTAATCATGGTGACTCAAATATAGTAGCCTTTATTTATCAAAGAAAATATAGTCTTTGTCTTTTCATTTAGGTTCCCATGTTAACTGGTTATACTATTCATACTGCCCGTTCATAAAGCTCACATAAGCTCAGCTGCCTATCAGCTCGAGCTCAGGAGGGACACTGTATCAGCTGCAACACAAAAGCCTGTGCTTGAAGATGTTATAAAAAGTAGGCTAAGGACAGAACCTGTAAATTATGTGGGACTAATTTATCAAATAAAGAACCTGTCAAAATAGTACTGTGCTATTTAGAAGCACTCATACTCATGTGCCACGTGACAGCATCTTCTCAGAAGGGATTATTAGAAAGAAAAGAGGGCCAACACAAACGATTTGGTCCACAAAAAATGCAACTGCTGCTTTATTGTGTATAGCATCTTAAATATAAGAATGCAGACTCAAATACTTTACAAGAAAATGACATGCAGTGATTTTGTTTAATTCGTTTTGAAAGTAGGTTGTATTAAGTTACAGTGTGATGTGTCCAAGGGTTGTTCAGTGAATATGAGTCTTTGGCGAAGGTAACTTGATGGTGATTAGTTCGATGTGATCTTGTAAAATGTAGTATTATGTCAGAAACTAAAACAAAATGGCTACAATTGAAGTAGGAATAGGTTTTACCCGATGGTAAAATTGTATACCGGGATACAATCTGGGGAAGGTTTTATGATATCAAAAATTAGATTAAATTAAAATTAGCCTACCGCACAAACCTAGTTTAATGTTAAATGTTATTAATCTTCAAAGCAGGATTTAGAGAAACTGTAATATTTCCACACATACAGACATTCTCCCAAACACATCTCATGCATCTCCTCTCATAAATTTTCCTCAAGACACACTGTTTGTCTTCATCAAGATCAGGGAATTTGCATAAGCCTACCGCTTTTTATCGCGACTTTTACTTTTTCCGCAATTAGCCAATAAACATGATATTTTTCACCATACAAATACAAATATATAGGGGTATGGTGAGCTCAATGTAGTGAAATATTGTGCCACACACACACACACACACACGTAAAGTAAAAAAGAAATATTACAAGATATTACACCACAGACACATAAAACATGTGGCTGTGGTTTGATATGAGGGTATAATAAGCAGATGCTGAGTAGAATCGCTAGGTACATTCCTTGAATGTGGGATCCTGACACTAACCTAACGATATGCACAATGTTACGTGTGTTAGCTTAACTTACAGACAGACAGACAGACAGCTAAAACTGACATTTGGATATTTGATTTAGTAACTAAATGCTTGCTGCAAACGTGATGTCGGGCATATCGTTAGCTTAGTGTCAGGATCCCACAGTCTTCCCATTCTCCCTGCTGATTCCTCACGTCTGTATCCACTTTTCCACTCTTCCACTCTTCATAAAAGCTGAGTTTTTCGGGTCTGCAGCTTATAAAAACTTAAGTTATGGGTTATTTACGCTGTTGGTAGTGAATATCACCACGCAGCAGCTTTTAGGCATTTTCCTGTTGTTTGCTAGCAGACGAAATTGACACGAGGAGGCACCTTCCAGCAATACAAGTTAATGGAGAGCGGAGAACTTCTGGGGTATTTCAATCAATCAATCAATCAATCAATCAACATTTATACATATATTTGTCACAAGTATCGGTAAAAAAGGTAGAGGAATTTGTGACAAAAACCAAGGCTTTGTTTAAGACAGTGGTGGAGACAAGAGAGCTAAACTATAAAGAAAAGCTCTATCAATTAATTTACCAAAAATATTCAACAGTCACCAGCTTTGATTGACTGAAATATTGGACGAATTCAGAAATTCTGGACAATCTCTGCATCAAGCCATTGCTCCTTGGTGATTAGAGGCAAGGAGGTTAAGGCACTTAGTGCGGAGGCCTCCCTATTACGCTGGAAGTGCTACATCTCCCAGCTGGCCTTAGAGGGCTTGAGGATTCTGTACTCCTAGCTGGAGAAAGTTGTCTTTGTTTGTCTTACTTTGCTTGCCACCCCAACCCCGACTGGGACAGGTGAGGTGACTGAAAATTTTTTGGATGAATGAATAGGTAAATCCCACATCAGCAGTGACCTGTCATGTAACGTGATGCTACTAATGCCTCAGGCTTCTTCAGGTTTCCTTTGAAAAGGGATTGAGTTATTGATACAGCAAATCCATCCACCAGCTCCCCTGTGGGGGATCAAAGCCACCAGAAACTGCCTATTACATAATGGTCTCTTTGCCCTTGGCATTCAGTGGGCTCCGGCATGGAATCTATACTGAGGGACATTCATGTCCCTGTGGGATCCAAAACTTAATTAATAACTTCTCCCGCCTCCTATCTTTACCAATATATCACCTGGCAGCGTCCACACACAGAAAGAACTTCAGTAGCCTTTTCTCTCTGACCTTGGCATTTCTTCTCAGACGCTGATTATTGATAATTTTCTGGCTGTGGTGCCTCTCCTCATTTGTCATGATTATTGCTGAATTTTTAAGCTGTCATCCGTGAGCATGGATCAATGGTTGTCGACTTTCCCTTTGTCATATTGGCAGCACAAACAGCCCTTCCTCTCTAAATGAGGCTCCTCTTGCTTCTCTATCTATTAGCTGTCTGTCTTACTGGGCACTTGATCCTTTGTTAGGTCAGTCTATACATCATCCCTCCAATCAAATCCTGACACTTTTATATCATGCATGGGCAAGGACTAGGCAGAGGAATGAGCTGTGTATTCTGTGTTTTTTTCTTGATGTATATTCACTAATACAGCACAAGTATACAGCACTAATGTTTGCCTCCAAAGGTCGGTGCAGGACTCCTTAAAGATAACAGGATTCTCTGAAATACAACAACAGAGCCAGAATTCACTGTGAATTGCATTTATAATAGGATGCAGTTGACAATCCAATTTCTCAAGTGTCAAATATTCCATGTAATAAGGCCAGATCTGTCAAACTGATTAATGAATTGTCACAGCAAAAGGAACCAGTTGTAACTGGTAGCAGCCACTAGCGGCCGACGATCCGTCTCATTCGACTGCATGATTTGTACCTGTAGCCAGGCCAATGGCACGCTGGCTTCACCCAGCTCTACCACGTCTACACCTATTCCTCCATATTCCTTCTTCTTCCCTCGACTGGCTGAACAGGTCTGACAGGCGGATTCCTTTTCATTTCAATGTATTAAAGGCACTTTCCTGCTCTGACAGCCTTCTCTGTTCTGCCACCTTCTAGCTGGGGCTTCACACTACTCTGGGCAGCCACTGCGTCTTGACAGACCACTGTCACTTCCCATCATCCTCTCTGTAGATCCTGCTCTCCCCCCTCTAAGTACGCAGACCCACTTTCCCACCAGCGCAATTATTTTTTTTGACAAGCCATCCATCAGCTTTTACTTTATAGCACTTACCACTGATACCCATTGTTACAGTTCTTTGCCTTTTTATGCGGGTGGCAGGAGAGAATATGATACCAGACATTCAGACTACCCAACCATGTAAATCTACTTTGTTATGTCCTTTATTTCCAACTTTCTGTTCAATTTTTTGCCAAATTATGCATATTTGTTGTGCATAATATGCCCTTGTCAAATCCAATTAACATGTCCTAGCTTGCACTGCAAAAAACAGTTAAAATTTGCCAGTTATTTTGAGGGGCAGGGGCTAAAGTCAGACTTAAAAAAGCAGCTAAACTCTCGCTGTGTCATGACACAGTACTGTTACACTGGGATATACTTTGTGCTATAGTCTTTGAGCTGTGAAATACAACTAATAACAGGTAATAAACACTTAAACACAGAGTTGGTATAAACATTCTGCAGCATCACCACCTCGACCACAAACTTGTTTTTTGTATGGCCAGACAGACACAGCGGCGAGCCTTGTGTCTTGGGGCCGAGTCACCATGATTAACTGACATCAACACTAACACACGACCAAGCTGATCCATCTGGCCCTGGCCTATATAATTAGAATGACAGCTTAGAAAATGTGGTCTGATGCAGAATCTGTCTTATGCCGCGAGGAGCCCTAATTACTATCTCAGTGTGAGAGGTAATAATGAGAGGTGGGAGCAGCATCTGGGGGACTCGAGGAGACTCTCTCCCTCTGCCAGTGACATTTGCAGTGTCCTAACAACTGGGCCACCTATGGCCCTCAGTGATCTGCCTTGCTGACACAGTGAGACAGTGATGTTTGGTGCCAATCCAGGTTGTAGTCCCCTGCTTAAATCTTGATGGCCACTTAGTGCAGTCTTTTTGCTGAAGGTTTAATGCATAAAGCATTATATATATATATATATATATATATATATATAAATAAAACTAGTAGGGCACTCAGAGAGAGCGCAGACCTCCACCAAAGCCATGCCTTATCTCGCAATGTTAACGAAATAAAAAAATGATTCTTGTATCCGTCTCGTGATTCAGATCCGGTCCAAAATTTAATGGGTTCTTCCTTGGCCCATGCTACACCCTTCCACCAAGTTCAATGAACATTGGGCCAGTAGTTTTTCTGTAATCCTGCTGGCAAACAGACAAACAAACCAAACTGAAAACATAACCTCCTTGGCAGAGGTAACAAAGCAAAGCAGCAAATCCTCACATTTATAGAGTTAGAAACAGCCAGTGTTTGGCATGACTTAAACAATGGATTGTCAAAAAAAAAAATTGATGTCTGCTGATCAACTAATCCATTAATCGACTATTCTTTCCAGCAATAATGCAAGCTCCTTCACCCACCAGCTACTTAGGTCTCATAAGCTGTGAAACTACAGAGCTGATCAGCTCTAGCAAGCAAAAAACAAACCTGTGAACCTGTGCAACAATAACAAAGTGTGAACATATGGCTCTGAATGACCCAGATGGTCCGATCACTCCTACAGACTGTTAACTTATCTCCTCTATCATGAGATTTCTGAGATGTTCAACAAGTAAGCAGGTGTTGATACGATTTAATGAAAAAATCCTCATTCAGCCTTGAGTCCATGATTTGCCGTTTATTGGTTATTATAAGCATTAAGTGTGGCGTGTAATCTCGCCCTGCAGAGGCTGACATGTTCGGTCTGTGTGTCTGCATAATCAGCCAGGGAGCTAATAACATGCAGGTTGTCACAGCTGTTAAAGACAGAGAGACACAATGCCCAAAATGACAATATGTCAGTGATTGTCTAGCAGATGAAACCGTGAATATTAATAAATCAAAGTGACCCCTACCTGAAGCCAAACAGATGCAACACCTGGACATGTAAATTCTTGAGTAATGGATGCCATAAATTTAAATCGGGAGACCTCCGATTTAATAACCGAGCAGACAGCTGCAAGTGGGAACAACCATTTGGTTTAATGTAAAAGACAGTTTTTGAATACCAAGTATTTTCTGCTCCCATCAATCAAATCTAAAGTGTACAGTGCTGGGCAAGCAACTAAAATCCTGCACTGTCATTTCTCTTCTTTGATTATACACAGTATACCAAAGTGCAGTAAAGTGTAGTTAGGTATGTAAGGTGAGTAGTGTGTGTTTGTCAGTAACAGTAGCTGGCTGGCAGCAGGGGGTTAACCTCCTGGCTGCTGTCAGTGTATTAATCACCACTGATGTGTGTTGTAAAAGGATTGCTGCAGGAAATAAAGACACCATGGTGTCAGCTGGAGTGCCCTGATGTGACTCCATCAGACAAGAGGATGCTTATTGACAGGGTGAGAAGGGGGGACGGACAGAGAGAGAGACAGAGGGAGCAATCAGTCCTCGAGTCAGTCACCTTGGCACTGACGCAATGTCATGAAAGTCCACACCATTATTCCTCCGTCCGCACAGGAGCATTATTTAAACTCAAACATGTACCAGGGGCTGAATGTCAGTAGAAGGGCACCAACCTACACACACACACACACACACACACACACACACACGCTTCTGTACAGATACACACCCATTCTGTATACTTACTGTATGCCCTCATTAGCGCCGAAACAATTAGCTGATCAACCGAAAATGCATCAACAATATTATGAACCAATCTATTCTTTCCAGTCATTTATCAAGTGAAAATACCAAATATTCGCTGGCACAGCCTCTCAAATGTGAAAATTTGTAGCTTTTTTTTATTAGAGCTGCAACAATTAGTCGATGAATCTATTAGTTGATTGACAGAAAATTCATTAGAAACGATTTTGATCGATTAATCATTTTTTCAAGCAAAGATATTCGCTGGCTTCAGCTTCTCACATGTGATCATTTGCTGCTTTTCTGTCGTATCTGATAGTAAACTGAATATATTTGAGTTTGACAGATCAAATTGAGATGGGCATTTTTCACTATTTTCTGACATTTCAAAGACCAAACAATGAATTAATTAATTGACAAAGTCCTATTTTAGAATAAAAAAAAAAAAAAAAAAAAAAATGTATTTGTAATTTGCTATCTTGCATTTGGTTGATGGTTATGCTGACAGTGCTACACGACATGGTAGAAAGTTATCTTATAGACGCAAGTCTTAAAAATAAGTTACATAGGAGCATTCAACTTCCTGGCTAGCTAGTTAAACTCCCACTAACAGGGTATTCGTAATATCCAAGATTCCTGTAGTCATTGTTACTCTCACTGGAATATACAGTATAAGGAGTTTTTACATCTTTTTTATTTTAGCGCATGTATTTATCATATTTGCAATGATAA